>NC_086317.1:255609325-255909325 GCF_036172605.1 Pelobates fuscus | reverse complement strand
AAATCCCTTTCCTCCAATGTTGAGGTTAGGACTCTATCAAATATTCTGTACTCTGCCCTTGGGTTTTTACGTCCAAGATGCATTATTTTGCACTTATCCACATTAAATGTCAGTTGCCACAACTCTGACCATTTTTCTAGTTTACCTAAATTATTAGCCAATTGGCTTATCCCTCCTGGAACATCAACCCTGTTAGTATCATCAGCAAAAAGACATACCTTACCATCAAGACCTTCTGCAATGTCACTAATAAAAATATTAAAGAAAATGGGTCTAAGTAGAGATCCCTGAGGTACCCCACTGGTGACAAGCCCAAGCTTCGAATATACTCCATTGACTACAACCCTCTGTTGCCTGTCACTCAGCCACTGCCTTACCCATTCAACAATATTGGAATCCAAACTTAAATATTGCAGTTTATTGATAAGCCTTCTATGTGCAACAGTGTCAAAAGCCTTACTGAAGTCTAGGTAAGCAATGTCTACTGCACCACCCTGATCTATAATTTTAGTTACCCAATCAAAAAAATCAATAAGATTAGTTTGGCATGATCTCCCTGAAGTAAACCCATGTTGTCTTTGATCTTGAAATCCATGTGTTTTTAGATGCTCAACAATCCTATCCTTTAACATGGTTTCCATCACTTTCCCCACTACTGAAGTAAGGCTTACTGGCCTATAGTTGCCCGACTCCTCCCTATTACCTTTCTTGTGAATGGGCACAACATTCGCCAACTTCCAATCTTCTGGGACTACTCCGGTTATCAATGATTGGTTAAATAAATCTGTTAATGGTTTTGCTAGTACACCACTAAGCTCTTTTAATAGCTTTGGGTGTATTTCCATCAGGTCCCATTGACTTATTTGTCTTTACTTTTGACAGTTGAAATTGAACCTCTTCCTCTGTAAACTCACGTGTAATAAATAACTCATTTATCCTTTTTCTTAACTGAGGTCCCTCTCCTTCATTTTCATCTGTAAATACCGAACCATCATCCCCAATTCTAAAAAAAAAAAGCCCAACCTTGACCCTAACTCCCAATCCAACTACAGCCCTACCTCACTACTACCATTTGCCTCCAAGATCCTTGAGAGAGTGGTGTATGGTAGACTGGCTGACTTCCTTCAATCCAAGTCTCTTCTTGACTCACTTCAGTCCGGATTCCGAGCTCGTCACTCTGTCGAAACTGCCCTGACCAGAGTATTTAATGATTTAATTGCTGTTAAATCATGTGGTTGCTACTTTCTCCTAATTCTCCTTGACCTTTCTGCTGCTTTGGACACTTGATCATCAACAATTTCTTCTCATCCTCCGTAACCTCGGTCTACAAGACTCTGTACTTTCCTGGTTCTCTTTTTCTCTGTTGGTGTTTCCCAAGGTTCTGTGCTTGGTCCCCTACTGTTCTCAATTTATACTGCCTCCCGTGGTAAACTCATCAGCTCTTTTGGCTTCCAATATCTTTTCTATGAGTATGACATGCAAAACTATCTTTACTCTCCTGATCTCTCACCGTCCCTCTTGACTCATGTCTCTGACTGCTTATCTGCTATTTCCAGTGGATGGCTGTTCATTTTCTTAAAGTTAACCTGTCCAAAACAGAGCTTCTCGTCTTTCCTCCCTCAAGTGTTACATCTCTCACCTTGACTAATGCAATCTGCTTCTCAGTGGTCTTAATCGTTCCCAGCTGGCTCCGTTACAGTCCATAATGAATGCTGCAGCGAGGCTCACCTTCCTGTCTGCTCATGCCTCTCCACCCTTTCAGTCCTTACAGCTTCCCATTAGATATAGTGTTCAATTTAAAATTCTGGTGCTTGCTTGCAAATCACTGCACAATGCTACGTCTACCTACCTAACCTCCCTCATACACAATTATGTCCCATCCAAGCCCCAACACTCTGCTGAATATCTGAGTCTACTCGCACCTCTGATGCCCCCATCCAAGACTTTTCTAGGGCTGCACCTCTCCAGTTCCTTGTGTAACTCCCTTACCTGCTCCATTAGACTCTTACCCAGTCTCAGTTCCTTCAAAAGATCATTAAAAATCCACTTCTGTAGGAAAGCATATTAAACTGTTAACTGCTTTCCCTCACCGCAACTTGATAACCCACCTCACTTCCTCTCCTGCAACGGTGTCATCCAATAAGCTAACCCTTCACTGTAAACTATTCCAGTACACTAGATTTTTTTATGTACATGAAATACATCCTACAGTTACCTCTTGTGCCACTTTATCCCACTCCCTCTAGAATGTAAGCTTGTTTGAGAAGGGCCCTCAATTCTGTTCCTTTTCTTCTAGCTTGTCTTGTTGCAATTACATGTCTGTTAGTCTACCTATTGTACAGCACTATGGAATTTATTGGTGCTTTATTAATAATAATAATAATAATAATAATAATTATTATATAAAAGGATAGGTTTAAAATAAAGCACAACTAGGAGTTAAAACTTAGATACAATAGTTTGATGTGCATTTCTCACGGAAATGACAGCTCTTCTTTAATGGTGATTTACTGTAAGATTTTGAAAATCTTCTCAAGTAAAGAATGACTTATTAATGCAACAGCTTTAAATTTATAAAGAGAGAGACAGATACTCCATGGGAGAACTGCTCTGTATACACCTACGGAGGTAACCTGACAACTGAAATCAAGGCAGCCTTGAAAGCTTACAAATCAGAACAAAATGTTCTTTGCTTGATGATGACTGCCCACTGAACAGCAGAGAATGAAGTGATTTTCAGAAATTATACGCAACGTGAATTGTCGGAAACAAAAATAGCATCAATTATTAAGCAATGAAAAAAGAGAACTCGAGACTTCGGTATTGAATACAGAATGTGTATTACAGATAACCCCAGCTTTTTCAGTTACAGTAATAGTGTGGGTTGGTGCATACACATGTACAAATTACAATCTTTGAACACACACAGACACACACACATCGTTAAAGGTGCAGACTAGAATATGTAGGTACTGGCACTGCTCTAAAATCATACATGTGTTCTCTAAGATGTACATTGTACAGTCATGGAGAAAAGAAAGTACACCTTCTTTGAATTCTATGGTTTTACATATCAGGACATAATAATAAACATCTGTTCCTTAGTAGGTCTTAAAATCAGACAAATACAACCTCAACAACACATTACATATTACACTGTTCCATGATTTATTAAGCAAAAACAAAAAGCCAAAAATGGAGAAAAGCACAATCACTGCTGCTAATCCTATATACCATTGATTAATTAATCATCAGCAAGTGTGACTACCTCTATAAAAGCCAAAGTTTTAGCAGTTTACTGGTCTAGAGAATTTAGGTGTGTGTTATCATTCTACAGTGTGCAATGCTCAGAGAAATTGCACAAAATAAAAACAAGTTACACCTCAGACTCTACAGGCCTCAGCATGGTAAATGTTAACAGCATTGTTCATGACAGTACAATTAGAAAAAGACTAAACACATTTGGTTTGTTTGGAAGGGTTGTCAGGAGGAAGCCTCTTCTCTCTAAAATGAGGGTTTGCAAAGTTGCATCTGAACAAATCACAAAAGACTTCTGGAACAATGTCCTTTGGACAGACAAGAGTGGAGATGTTTGGCCATAATGCACAGTGCCATGTTTGGCGAAAACCAAACACAGCATATGAACAAAAACACCTCATACCAATTGTCAAACATGATGGTGGAGGGGTGATGATCTGCGCTCGTTTTGTAGCTACATTACCTGGAAACCTTGCAGTCATTGAATTGACCATGAGCTCCTTTTGAATAACAAAGTATTTTAGAGTCAAATGTGAGGCAATCTGTCCAACAGCTAAGGCTTGGCTGAAATCGGATCATGCAACAGGACAATGATCCCAAGCTCACCAGCAAATCTACAGCAGAATGGCTGAAAATGAAAATAATTAAGGTGTTGAAATAGCTCAGACCCCAAATCAATCTGATTGAAATGCTGTGGCGGGTGGCTGTGCATAAAAAAAATGCCAGCAAACCTCAATGAACCGAAAAAACGCTGTAATAAAGAGTAGGCAAAAATTCCTCCACAAGTCATCCAGAAAACAATTATTTCTAGGTGTTGCTGCTAAAGGTGGTTCTACAAGCTATTGAATCATAGGGTGTACTTAGTTTTTCACATAACGCTTCTTCAATTTGTCTTTATTTTTGTTAAATAAATCATGACACTGTTTATATGTCATGTGTTGTTCACCTGAGGTTATATTTACCGAATTTTAAGACCTGCTAGGGAACAGATGATTGTTATTATATCCTGGTATGTAAAACATATCATTCAAAGAGGGTGTACTTTCTTTTTCCCATAACTGTATTACGATGAATAACGCAAGGCTGATGTGCAGTAAGGGATTGAACAGATTACATTATATACAACATTTACTTATATTTTATACACAGACACATGCACACTCAACACTATTAGTACCAGGAATGAAAAATATTTTGTTGCAAAAGTGTAACATTTTATTGTACTCCATTTCTTAGCCATACTATATTTAGAGTTATTTCTACTGTATGAAAAGCATTGTTAGAAAAACAATTGCCCAACTGTGATCCATTTTAATTTTATATATAAAGCTCTGACATCGTAATGGCATAACCAAACTGATTATGCTTATTTTTTTTGTTTTTAGACAAAACATTACTAATACACAATGCATTTTTTTCAAACAGAATAAAACAATCTAAAGAAATGCACAACACATACCAAAGTCAAGTCTGTCTTTGTGGTTTCTCTGAAGTAGACCCAACAGCAAGTCAGACAGATAGGCAGATGTTTCTCTAGGAATGCTAAAACAAGAAAGCATTTATACTGTATTTATACTGTATTTACCATTACCTGTGGCCATGTAACTTGACTTTACTACACAATAATCAATGCTTGGAAGGGATTTCTAGGGTTCAGCAAGTCGCTGGTATTTAAATTCTAATTACACATAAGTTAAAGGGACACTCTAGGGCTCAAAGTGACCTCCCTGTTTTTTCCCCTCGAGAACTCACCAAATAAACTTCTACTCACTCCGGTTAAAAACATTTCTCCCTTCACCTGTCCCACTTTTTTTTCTGCTTCCTAACTGTGTCCCCACATTTCTCCCCCACATTTCTCTCCATATTTCTATCCCGACTTTTCATTACCCATTACATTTCTTCCCTGTGGATTCCTCCCACCCAGCCAGGGCACCTGCTTGTCTTAATTCTATATATGGTGTCAATTTTGATGCACCTTTTCATGGTTATATTTGTGACACCATTCTCACAAATTCTAGCATTGCAATTATGACCTGACCAATAAGGCTCATATCATACCTATTTAAACCAACTCCTATTTAAACCTACTAATTTCAGTATGGCAGATATCTCTCCTTGTGTCTGTCTGGACAGAGAAACAGGAATATAATTTCCTCTCTTGCCACCTATGTTTGTCGCAAAGGAACAGCTGGGAAGAGTCAGATCAATGAAGCCCAGCACATCCTGCTTGGCACAGTTACAGAATAAAGACCTGGGTCCGTCAATGACACACGGAGAGCCTGCAGCTTTAACTGGAGTCAGTAGATTTTAAAAAAGATCTCCCCAACCAGTCCATATCTCCTGAGAAAGAATCCCTTGTTATGTTTTCTATTACAATATGTGCTACCCAGGAAGTGGTCAATGACTGGGAGAATGTTTATTTTGTGCCACAAAATTAGCTATGGGAGATCTGCTTCCTCCCGCACCCCCCAGTACCTACACCTTCCCTCTTTGCACTATGGATGGAACTCTCTACTCCACTGAAAACACTCTGAGATGCAGTTCAGCAAATCACTGAGACCACAATGAGGGACTCCGGATCAGTGAGGTGTCCTCCAGGTCAGGGGGTCAGAGTCTTCTAGCTGCTGACATTGCCTGTGCAAGTGTAGCATCGTTGGATTATTTCGGGAAAGTTAAGTACATGAATCGAAATTGGGATTGTTACTATTGTGTCATTTTAAGTATTGCTTAGAAATGACTGGCCTAAAAAAAAAAAATATTGATTCAAATAGGAAAATGTTTTATAAGTAGTGTTTAAAATTCTGTTAGTACAATAAGAAAAACATATTACTATATTTTGCAATGCCTATTATTTTACATGACCTTAGTGAGAAAAGGAGGACACATTTCTAGTAGTATTTCAGATATATCCAATCATAACAAACAGTTTAACCCCTTAAGGACCAAACTTCTGGAATAAAAGGGAATCATGACGTCACACATGTCATGTGTCCTTAAGGGGTTAATGCCATTCAAAAGGACTCAAAAGGATTCAAAGAGGGAGCTCACCTTGGAACCAGAGTTTTATTCTTTTCATAAAATGTTCTTAATTCACGAGGATGATGAGCCTGCCAAAGGGAAAAAAAAACTAATTTACATGTTCTGTAAATATTAAATTACAGTAAAAAAAAAAACATTGTTTGAATGTTAAGCGTGAGTTGCAAAAAATTGATTATAATGACCTCATCTGGTACTTTACAAACATAATACAATAAGTAACTTATTGCAATGTACGCCCATGTAGAGAAAGGACAAAATGTTAAATTAATATTACACTTGACCTCACCTGGTGAACTTTTCCAGATCTTAAGAAAAAACTATGACAATTAATCAAATGTACTTTTGTACACAGTCTTCTTAAGACCGTGTACAAAGAGTCTATCTTCCAGTTTCATCAAAAGTGTTACACTGCCATGACAGACAATTCAGGTGCGCTTGTACATGAACGAAGTCACAAAAACATTAAGGTCAAGCAGAAAAAGGACTGCTTGGAACCTGAGAATAATACAGGAATGTTTAACCTTAACCCTTCTCTCCATTATATGATCATTAGACAGGATAAATGAATGCAGGCTTGGAAAGTCCACCAACCTATAAAATGCACAAAATGTATGTTTGTGATACAAATTGCTAAATTGTAAGGATGCACACTAATAAACTAGCAAGTATCATTGCTTACAAATACTTTATTAGATATACCAAACAATAATACAATAACATACAAATACTAAGTAAAGCGACCAAAAAAAAGGCACATAGCACATATACAAGTATAATTACTACCAGTAATCAAGCCTAATGAGGGAATTGGTGACTAGTGTTCTGTCCCATTAGGCTTGATTACTTGTGGTAATTATACTTGTAAATGTGCCTTTTTTTTGGTTGCTTTACTTAGTATGTGTATGTTATTGTATTATTGTAAGGGCATTACATAAACAAATTGACATTTTTACATTTCATTTTAATTGTTTTTATGATGGTATTTTTATGATGATACAGGCTTATTTTTTCTGTTTCACACCATTATGCACATGCAAAGCCACTCTATCATCTGCATTCCTTTTCCTGAATTACCGAATTACATAAGTGTAAATGGTTGACCACGTTTGGTTATTCTCAAGCATCAACTGATTACCACGTATGCCAACGTAACACAGCATGTCATATACTGGAAACTGGATGAACATTGAATATTAGTCCAATCCTAAAGCAAAATGGGCTTTAAATCTACTCATAAAAATATTTAGAGGCTGTTCCATGTTCGGTGTGAAACCTTGCCCTGAGGAGAGTATTGTGTAAAGTGAATAATGAACAGTCAGTCACTGTGGACTCAGGATATACCGGTACTTAAAAACAAGAGAAATCTCAATGTGTCTTACCTGGTCAAATATTTTATAAATAAATAAATAATAGATGTAAGGTTTATATTGGTAACATCCAAAGCAAGGGCTTTACAATTTGACAAATAAGGATATGAGTTTTCTGTGACACCTGAAGATAAAATGGAATTATCTTAAAGGAATCTGAAAGGAGATCCATGGCACCAGCTTACCTTTAAGGGTTAACTGTTAAAGCGACTCTCCAGTGCCAGGAAAACAAATCAATTTTCCTGGCACTGCAGGACCCTGCAGTGCCCCCCTTCCTACCACTCCCCATCCCATGTTGCTGAAGGGGTTAAAACCCCTTCACTACCTGACTTACTTACCTGACTTACCTGAATCCAAAGCCAGTCCCTTGGCGCTGGGTCAGGCTCCGCCCACTCTCCTCCCCCGCCGACGTCTGCTGGCGGGGAAGACCTAATGCGCATGCATGGCAATGGCCACTCATGCGCGAATTAGACCTCCCCATAGGAAAGCATTATTCAATGCTTTTGGCGACGCTGGAGGTCCTCATGCATAGCATGAGGACGTTCAGCGTCATTTAACACACTTTTCGGGTTTTAAGAACACGGAAGTCCCTCTAGTGGCTGTCTGACAGACAGCCAATAGAAAAAGACTTAACCCTGCAAGGTAATTACTGCAGTTTATAAAAACTAGAATAATTACACTTGCAGGATTAAGAGTTATGGGAGTTGGCCCCCAGACCACTCCAATGGGTAGAAGTGATCTGGGTGCCAGGAGTGTCCCTTTAATGAACAGTTTAATCCCAAAGTCATCGGCTAACCAGCAAACAGGCCAAGCCATATCAGAGAAGCGGAATGACAGAGGCAGAGGCAAACATTGCTGGAGAGAAGACTTTAACCCTGATTTAATCCAATAAAGGCAAGCCAGAAACCACCAAGCACCAAAACAACTTAATTCTGATGAAGTTCTTATGGTACCCGAAGTGTTCTTTTAATATCTGAGTCAGTAACATCATCTGCGCACAATTCATTAACATTACCACAGTGATGTACTGCAGAATTTAGCTGAGAATACAACAGTCAAAAAAAGCCGCCCCCAAACGCACAGGCCGATCCCTTGCTTGCCTCGTGTCTGGCCACTTTTGAGCCCCCCCGAGGCTGGCGGTGGGCAGCGAGGGAGCATACTCACCTGAGCTCTTCCTGCTCAGCTCCCTCCGCACCACTTAATAAAGCCAGGAGCCAGAATATGACGTCACTCTGGCTCCCGGCATCACTAAGTGGCGCGCGAGGGAGCTGAGCAGGAAGATTAAAGCTCCCTCGCCGCCTACTCAGCCTGTGCGCCCCCAGATTGCCTGACCAGCAGCCCTACTGGACAGGTAAGCAATCCACTCCAGCTCTACCAGGGAGGCTGGGTGGATTTAAAATAAAATAAAAATAATAATTTGTGAGTGTTGGGAGAAATGTGTCTGTAAGTGTGTGTGTCTAAGTGAATGTGTGTGTCTGTAAGTGAATGTGTGTGTGTGTCTGTATATGTGTGTGTCTGTAAGTGTGAGTGTCTATGTGAGTGAATGCGTGTGTGTCGGTCAGTGAGTGTATATGTGTCGGTCAGTGAGTGCGTGTGTCTGTCAGTGTGTGTGCGTCTGTCAGTGTGTGTCCAAGTAATAGTGTGTGTGTATGTCATTGTTTGTCCGTGTATATGAGAGTGTGTGCCTGTCAATGAGTGTATGTGTCTGTCAGTGAGTGTATGCGTCTGTCAGTCAAAGTGCGGCCTTGACAGGAAGGGGTAGGGGAAATTTAAATTGGGGGGGGAGTGGGGGCCCAAGCACCATCCTGCCTAGGGCAGCCCAAATCCTAAATACACCACTGACTATAACCTCTGGTATCTTTTTAATATCAGAGAGCAATTTGGATGGAAAGACACACAGATTTCACAATTAAGTGGGCCTGCTTATTTAGAATGACACATTTTCTTGCTACATAACAGAAATCCATCACAAATAAAAAGATAGTCATATAATATAATGGTAGGTAATGGCATTGAAGGCATTTATAAAATAGGATTTAGTGGTTATTGCATAATCTCTTGAGAGGAAGGAAAACGCAATTTATTCGCATTATGCTAAGCCCTATGATGTTTAGCAGTAAAGAGGCTATTATTTCAGCAGACAGATAGGAGCATATATTAATATGAAAGAGTAAGCAGTGTGGCTTTCGTGGTGTAAGCATAACACTTACCTGGAAAGGTGGTTTGCCAACAAGACATTGATACACCACAGTTCCAATGCTCCACAAGTCTGCCTTGGCATCATAATGTTGTGACATGATCACTTCTGGAGCCTAAGAAACAGTACATGCATACTTTGAGCAGAATTAAAAAAATGCTTACAGTGTAAGTATAATTTTTTTAATGCAACAAATATTTTAAAACAAAGGTTTTTTTTTAAAGAAAATTAACAAAAATATTCCAAACTAACGCATCAATTTAGTTTGTTTGAATTAGCATCAGAAATTATTTCACCCGGTTAGAAAAAACATTTTAAATGATTTATCTACAATATAGGAAATTAGTATGAAATACTTTAATGCTGACTTTGTAGATAAATCATTTGAAAAGTTTTTTTGTTTTTGTTCTAACAGAGTGGAATAAATTCTGTTGCTGATTCAACAAATTTAATAGAGACCTAGATTTTTTTTAAAATAGAAAGACCGTTTGATTGACTACTTTTTTTTTTTTTACATTTTCATGAATTCTAAACGTAAGTAAAGACAAACTGACTGAAAATGCAAAGTACACTCTTAAAAGGCCAAAAGGTTGATCTAAAATCTATGCTACCAAATAGTTGTCAAACATCAAAATACATTTTGGTCTACATGAGCACTCTTCACAGCTTCTGGTATCCATAGTGAGACAGAATTTGGCCTCTCTGTAATTAAGGGGAGATCAAAAGTTCTTCTCCCTGATAGGCTGCAAGAGACAGAGACAACATCACATCTCTCTTGTAGACTTAATACTGGAAAATTAAGGCACGTAGGTATACCTAACTCCAACATTGGTGAGTATGATCTTGTATTAGGGTAGAGATGGGCTTGAGTGAGGGCACACCATTACTGGGAGCAGCGATTAAGAGGATGAGTCATCCAAGTGCTTTTGCAAACTAGGTTGACAGACTGCCATTAACCCCTTAAGGACACATGACATTAATTCCAGAAGTTTGGACCTTAAGGGGTTAAAGATACCCATGCGCAGAGTGATGCTGACACACTCTTGCGTGGGTAGAAATGTCAGGAAATGCTCCTAAATTGTACCTGTCCTGCCAGATTTGGGACAGTTTGGAGGCATGAGAGTACAAGGCATGGTTGAAAATACCTGTTATTGGAAAAGTGAGAAAAATCTAAATTTTATTAAATCTGACATAGTAGAAAAGATGATGAATGGTTGATAAAAAAAAAACCAAATTCGACCAGTTAAATGTAACGAGAAATGCTACTATTGCTACAAAATAAATCTCAAAAAGTCAACTAGCCGTGCTTCGTCTGAGCTCCTGCATCTGAACCAGAAAATCAGAGCTAACTGCGTGCCGCAAGCAGATATTAACCTTAATCAGTGATCTTCCTACACATCAGCAGACGGTGAATCCGGGGATACTCC
This sequence comes from Pelobates fuscus, assembly GCF_036172605.1. Taxonomy (NCBI): domain Eukaryota; kingdom Metazoa; phylum Chordata; class Amphibia; order Anura; family Pelobatidae; genus Pelobates; species Pelobates fuscus. The sequence continues at coordinate 255,898,037 of NC_086317.1, read as the reverse complement.
ATAAGACCCCATACGGCATCGGAGTAACCTGATTGAGGCCTACCAGAGCTTGACCGGCGGGGGTTATCCCGGTCACCACGGGTGACCCGCACTGCAAACGGCTGCACTTAAGCTCTCGTCCGGCCGGGAGCATGTGGACTCAAGCTACAAAGCATGGCAAAGACGCACACCAGCCTAAAGCTCCGGCTGCTGAGAGTGTGTGGAGAGAGGAGGGGCGGGAGACGAGCAGGATCCCCCCTGGGCGCTCCTTCCATAGCAACGCTACAGCCTCACACAATAGGCCCACCAGGGATACATTCCCGGAGCAGTGGCCACCGACATGGAGGATCTGATGCCGCAGGCGGAGATTGTGTACCGGGGAAGAACTTGCCTTCTCATGAGGAACCAGGTTCGTGGTCCGGAGCTGCAGGCCTTCATGACGGCCCGGGGCTATGGGGAGGACTTGCTTGATATCTGACTCTTGTCATCACGCTACCTCCACCCTAAGCCTGTTACCGAGTCAGGGCATAGGCTGATTCGGGACTTTGCACTCTAAAACGTAAGGATTGCTCACATGATGGACTACCCACATGAAATCAACATACCTGCCTGCTCTTCTATCCCTGCGCATGTTTAAGCCCATAGAGAGTTCAGATACTTACATCTGGATGACTTGAGTATTTCCCCTGTCCACAAGGTAAAGCTTATAAGTTACCATGTTCATGATTAGTCTGTTAGCAGATGCGAAACATCTGGCATTAACATACACCAGTGCAGAAAGACGCATACCCACTCGACACACTCACCCCCACACCTGTATTGGGGACACAGGGCCCGACATATGCTACACACAAGCGTATGTTAGGGGGAGGAAATCATGTATACTTAAGTCTGCGACTCTACCATGATAAATAAGCAACTAGCACGCACCCACACATATCGAGCCTGTAAGACTTAGCTCATCGTTTGTACCGGCGCTATAACACCCGAGAACACTCAGCACGTTCTATCGAGTTTAATGACATACTGTTCAGGCATGCCTAGCTAGAGTTGGCGTGCACCATTATACCAAAGTGGCTGGCACACTTAGGAGTTTCCCTGTTTAACATTACTGTACGTATCTTTTGTCTCTCAGATTTAACTCCTCTTATGATGTGTCTGCTTCTTATAATTTAAAAATGTGCATGTCTCCTCTATTACCCCAATAATAATACTGAAGCAGTGTATCTAAATCTGAAATTGTAAACGTGTATGCAAATGGGTAAAGGTGGGAATAGTGCTAACTAGGCGGAATGCTGAATGCTCAAATCATACTTGCCGTAGCTGATCTGGCGTCGAGCTTGGTGGCTAAAGATATATATAATATAATACTACACTGCTGCGGTAGCAGATTAAACTAAGCTCACTAAATAATGGGTGGATAGAGCACTGCTTCCGTGCCTTGAACGGCACTTTAAAAATACCCACATACAACTCCCTTGAACTAAACAGTTTCCCTCCCATGCCTTCGAGGGCACCTACTACAAGTCCCGCTAAGCTATTAGTTACTGAGCTCTACAGAGATGTAGCTAGATCGCTAAGTAAATACGGGAGAAAATAGTAAAAGCATGAGCGCGGTAGCAAGTCCGTGCGCTAACGCTAAGTCATCAGAGTAGCACTGCAAGGACCTGGCTCGTCAGAAGGGAACCGGACGGTACAGAGCACTGAATTGAAAGTGTGAAGATTTCTGATTGGTAAGTTTAAAATACGTGTGCGATGACGTAATCGAATTCCTTCTATCCGGAGGGGAGTCACTTAAATGTGACAGATTAACCCCTTCTAGGAAGTTGCAAAACGTGTATCAAGTTTTACTTAGAGTCAATTTGGAACTCATGTAGGTAGAGCTTTTAAACTTATGTAGTCATAATAATTCCGTATGTAAAATCACTTTTGTGGACTCGTGGGCAGCAGAGACCTATAATTGTTTATATTGGAGAATCATTGTATTTATGCTCTTTATGCTCTGTTGATATTACAAATAAGAGATGAGATTGAAATTTCTCCATAAAGGGTGATATTTCTTACGATGTTATTGAAATACTGAAGATATATAAAGTTGCTACTGTATACTTTTATTGCAACTGAAATTGTCAAACGGAGGAATTTAAAAATCATTATCACTGTGAGATAATTCCAAAAGGATAGCCAGTGGTAGAGATACATTTCGTAATGCAAAATTAGAGTCTCATTATTCTTGTTTAAAATATAAGTGTATCAAGATACAAAAAATATATATACGTGTGTATAAAGTTGCTACTGTTTGATTTATAGTAACTATTTATCAAACTGGGGATAATAAGATTAATTAGTACTGTAATATATATATATATATGTGTGTGTAAAGAGTTGCTGCTGTTGACTTTTAAAGGAACTGAATTTATTACACATTTGAAATTGAACTAATTGATACTGAAAAATAATCCCAAATGGATACCCTGTGTGAGAAATATGGTTTATCATTGGAAGTAGTACTAAGTAATGGTCTTATTACGTTTGTTATTCCAATTTGAGATTTATATATTGATGCTCTTTAATAGTAGTGCCGATGGGAATTACGATTAGGCTATTGACAGCTAAAAATCTAGATGTTGCTATTGTTATGGCGGTATGTGGAGTCGTTTCTACTATTTGCCTTTGCAACAACTATATGAATAGGCAAAAGGCTTCCTGACGCTGGGAATGAATTGCTAGGAAGAGATAGTGAAGGTGATATACTTTATTTCTGTATGTTATTAATGTCTGAAAATAAAGTGTATTTAGGTCCTGTTACAGTATAAATCCTTTCCAGTATTTGTATTTATGAATGGAAGGAGTGAAATTGAATTCTTCATTGAGACCACCTGGTGTTAGTGTTTTTAGAGGGTAAATCCATCTGGATTCTTTCATAAGTTATGTTTTGTTAAATTTCCCTTTTCTGGTAATCATGGTCAGTTTTTCTAAGGCCTGAAACTTCAAGTGTTTGGGGATGCCATGATGGTAGTTTCTAACGTGGTTGGAAACTGGAGTAGATACATTGGGGTTTGTGATAGAGCAAATGTGCTGTAGGATCCTTCGTCTCAATTGTTGGTTAGGTTTTACCTACACATTGTATCCCACAGCTACATGTTATTAAGTAGATAACATGTGTAGAGCTACAGTTAATAAACACCTTGATTTTATATTCCTTTTTAGTTTTAGAGCTTGCTCCAGTTTTGGTGGGTTTAATGTATTGGCAAGCTCTACAGTGTCCACATCGGTATGTTCCAGTGGTTTGTGTAACTGTCACAACAACAGTATTATGCAATCATATCATGAGATACAGGTGAACAAAAGGTTGTACATTTGCAGGAACAGCACATGTTTAATAGATAGACTAAGTCTAAGCTAGGAAATCTTGTCTAAAATGTTGAATAACTTCATAATAAACTTTGCATATAACAGGCTAGAGATACTTGTCTAGCTAGGTAGAATGTCTTATTGGTACAATGAGCTTAACTTTCTAGAGTGATAAAAGGAAAAATAAAAAGGAAAAATCTTAATTAGAGAGGCGAAAATTCACTATTGTGATCTGGTGTATCCTGTGGGAACAGAAGGTAGGGATTAGGTTGTATAGATTGGGGTACAGTTACCTCTCGGTGGGGGGAAGCAGAGTGCTCCTGAAAACACAGCCACCAAGTAGATCGCCCAAAGCTGGGCGGATTTCAGCAGTGGGTGATAATTGGCGTGAGCAGGGAGTGCCCCTTCATGTGAAGCTCGCCAGTCCCAGAGGGAGGGGGGTTCTAGTGTTAAGTGTCTGCTTGTAGCTTGCACTATTATTTTATTCAGATAGCAGAGTGTTGCATCTATCGCCGTCTGGGCTTATCAGTAGGTCAGGTAAACTGATACTGATGCTATATGTTCCGTCTCCCGTTGGTGTGGTGGGTAGGAAGTGCTTCTGGGGCATGAGAGTGTATCACCCCTTACCTGCTGAGTGGGTCTGTATGGTGGGGACCCCATGTCCCTGGAGATGAGAGTGTAGTAGTAGATTGGATTCTCTAGTGTTCTTTGAAGGGGGTGCCGCTCTTTAACCCCTGAGCGGTGTGGGGGGGGGGGGGGGGGGGGAGTAGACACAGAGATATTGCTATTTCTGCCAGTGTAGCATACCTAATCCTATTATTAGATACGGTTAAATCAAAAGAAGAAAAAAATATATAAATATAAACTGGTAAGTGTATTGCAATGTGAGTCCCAGGTACAGCCCACATCTGGGTGTCCGTCCCGACCTCAGCCGGTATCAGCAGCGGCTCTCGGGGTGAATGGCACCACCTTGGCAACTTCCCATGAGCTACGTGGTGCGCTTCCTGGGCCCGTGGATGAGGTAAGGCTCAATTTCTGGAGGAACGCTTCAGAGTCGTCCGCAGAGGTGAGTGAGTAGGTGCGTCCCTCTTTGGTGGTTTGGAGAGTACGTGAGGGGCCACATTTATATTTGATGCAGGCTGAGCGTAAGGTTTGGATGACTTTTTGAAAGGACCTTCTCCATAGTAGTGTTGATCTACATAAGTCCTGTAGGAATAGGAGTTGCATTTCTTCAAGGCCATAAGGTGTTTTATTCTTCACTGCCTCTTGGATTGCCGTTCTCTCTCGGTTCAGTACGAAGCGCACTAGCACGTCGCGGGTAGCTCCAGCTGGAGCCCTGTTAGACTTTGCTAGTCGAAAGCAGCCATCCAGTTGTATGCTTTTCATGGAGCTTTGCGGCATCAGGGAAGCGAAGAGGCGCCTTAAAAGGTGCGGCATCTTGTGGTCGTCGACCGTTTCGGCAATACCTCTTCTTATTTTGAGGTTGTTGCGTCTTTGGGTATCTTCCAGAGTGTACATTTTGATTTGCAATGCTCTGTGGGCTGCCTGAGGCTTTGAATTTGTTCCTTACGGTTTTCCTGTTGATGGGCCACTGTGGAGAGGTGTTCTTCAGTTGCCCTTACCCGAGTCGTGACCACAGCGATGTCTTCTCTGATAATATCAAGGTCAGCATTAAAGAAAGCACGGATGTTATTCATGAGGGCCTTTATGTTCCCTTTTGTAGCTGGGGCTTATAAGTCCTCTGTCAGAGGTGGGGATTTCGTCAGGGGCATCCATGACTTCCTCGCAGGAGGATGTGTAGGGAGAGTCGGGTGGCGCCGCCATTTTAGGTCTAGGCCTCTGTTGCAGGAGGTCACAAATGTTGTGGGAGCCTTCCCCAGTCAGGGTTTTCAGCTTTTTTGTTTTCTTTCCCATGTCGGGTAGTGATGTTAGGCTGGGTGTCTACCGAGATCGTGTTGGTAAATGCCTTGCGGTTTATAACAGTGGGATTAACAACAGGAGCTCAGCAGCCCGAGACCTGTCAATCTTAATTAAGTCAAATTGGTATTAATGTATCTGACATAAAGGCAATAGATGATTCTGTATTATAGCATAAAACTGGGCATGATAACAATAAAAGTCAGAGGAATGTCTTCTAGAATAAGGAGCCATAAGATATTTCACCTTGCCATTAATGTGACATTTCACATGAACACTTTGGCATATAGCTTATATATAAAAATTTCTAATAAAGTAAGAAGGTCACTATGACCTTTGTGTCATGATATATTGCTGGATTCCCAGAATCCTGTTATCTTCTATGTATGAGTTTCCTTACTATCACACTAGAGGCAGGTCGTATTGACCTTTGTTAATACAAAGCTCACAGTGAGTTCTTTATACAAATCCTGTTAATAACTGATTCTCCCCAGAGAACACAATGACAATAAAGTTACCAAAAGGTTCCATGTCAAAAGTACTTTCCAAGAAAGTTGTTGATACATAGAGTATATTTACAACTTCCAGTATCCTTTCAAATGGTTCATAGTTAAAACAAACTTATTTTTTTATTATCAACTTCTTTGAACGCTTTTAGAGGTAATAACCTGTCAACTTGATTAGTATGGTCCGCTTAGATCCACTTAGTCTGGGGTGATACTGAGCAGAGTGTCTATCATCATACTGATATACCATCAGGTTTAACGCCATTAGAATAAGTTAGTTAGTCTTCTTTTCACCAAAATGTGCTATTTGAATACTTATTCTCGTTCATTATGCAAAGTAAGCATAACCTATAAGCCTACAGGGTTATTCACTAAAGGGAGAATTCAAGGTGAATTTCAAATTTATGGTCAAAATAATCAAACTGCTATGCTGTCCATTCAGCTATTCTGGCCTTAAACTAGAATTCTCCCTTTAGAAAACAACCCTACTATTGTGTATTTTACAGATTTTTCTACAACACATTCACTGAAACAAATGTATGCATTCCCTTTCTCTGACAAATATGCCTGTTTAGAATTGAAATCGTGAAAGCGTTACAAAGCTGTAAGACATTCCACTCCAAATGCAATGCTATAACTCTATAATGCATACTATAGAATAATGGAGCACATAAAAAATAACCATCTATGATAAAAGACTGTAAAATGTAAAGGGATTTTTAAAACGTATTGCAAAACAGATTTAAAAAAACAATACTGAATATAAACATTTAACATAGACACTTCAAGACAGATGCCGGATTATAATATGAGAAAATAAAATCGTTCTATATCCTACTGGGCATAATTTCTTTGTTATGTCAAGGGGATGGAATAACCTTGTGGGTGCTCAATTGTGATATCACAACTAAGGCTATTGCTTTCCAAACTGTGGCTCTCAGCTGCTTTGACATATGAATAGGTTCTATCCAAAAAGTAACTATTTGAATGTGCCTTCCAACCCAATATGTCAGACCACTTTTAAATAAATGGCTTTAGTTATTTATTAATTTTTTTAGTATAGAGTAGGTCTGCTGCATAATGTTCTGGAATTTGCCATTTAATTTATTTTAGGTGAGCAATTTGGAGGCACATCAGATACCATTCAAATGTTGATAAGTTGCTACTTTTCTCAATGCCAATTTTAATAAAATTTCAAACAACCAAACTGATTATATAAATTAGGAAACAACAGCCAGATTGTTCATTAAAGGTCCATTCCGAGCACCATAACAATGTCATAGCACTGAAGTTGCTGTGATGTAACGAGGTTCCAGGTGCTGTCTTACCTTAAGGGGTTAACCCATCAACGAACAGTTTAACCCCAAACTCTAGAAGACAACATTAATTTAGGAACACTCGGATCAGGTGCTGCTGGTAGACTGAGAGTGTTAGCTGTTGCTCTCAGTCTATCACTTGCTCTCTATTCGGAAAACAGAGTTAAAAAGATACAGACCAGCGAATCACCAGTCTGAGTGAAGCCTCGGACCTTCAAAGAAAGTAGTAAGGCAGATCGATTGGCAATCTTCCTCATGATACCCTGAATGAAAGGCCTCAATTTACTAAGCTTTCCAATTCAATACTGTTAGAAAAACTTTCCAGATGATTTATCTACTGATGTCAATATTAAAATCAATCGGATATTTTGTGGATAAATCATTTGGACAGCTTTTTGTCTGCCAGTCATCAGTGCGCACTGGCGACAAATGTTATTAGATCCATCCTTGTAGGCAGTGCTGCGAGCTAACCTGCAAGGGGAAAGATTCAATGTCCCCTACCTCTCTCCTTTCCGTATTAGAGCCCTCCCCAAATCTCAACATTTCCTTCCTCCGTTTCGTATTTTTTTTTTTTTTAAAACCCCTCCACCTTCCCATGCGTTTTCTGAAAGTTAAAAGGTTATATATAGAGTAAAAGAAAATATCCAAGGTACTGACCATATACGTTGGAGAACCACATATTGTGGCAGCCATCATGTTACTTTGTAAATATCGTGCAAAGCCGAAGTCCGCTGTGACACAAGAACACACAAGAACAAATACATTAATGTATTGAAAAATTGAAAATAAATTTAAAAATATATGTTCATAAATTAAATGAATCGTAGTCCAGACACATATGTCTATTATCCATAAACCTGTATCAATGTCTCCTATTTAACAAGTCCTATACTATTGCAATTGTAAACTTGAACTGCAGTCAGCTATTATTATATGCCTAGCATTTTACGAACCTAAATGAAGTTGTCTGTGTGCAATGGCCCTGTAGTTTTACATGTAATGTCAATATAAACACACCTCTAGTGACTGTCTTCCAGACAGCTAGTAGAGACGCTTCCTTTACAACAACCGTGTGGAACTCTGTCACATGGCAAAGTAGACCTTGTATGAAAGCACTGAATTCAATGCCTTCTTATGAGAAGCATTTAGATTCTGGCACAGCACTTGCTCTATGAGGAACATTGGATTGGACTCAACCAGAGAGCTGGCTGATGTCGCTTTTCTTTTAGCATTTTACTTAATAGGGAGGTGTCTAAAACTAATCAGGCACTAGGACTCTAGAGTGTTATCTCTAGGAGGAGCACTGAGTTGGACCGTAGTGGAGGAGGTCATGTAATTTTATTATTATTTAGCACACACGGCAGTGGCGGTGACCTATGTAACTAGGGACAGGGACACTTATCATTGAAGCAGAACCTGCCACTCATGCGCATCAGTCCTCTCTATAAGGAGCATTGGATTGGAATTGGAGCTAAATGATGTCGCTTTTCTTTTTAGCACTTTACTGAAAAGTGGGTTCCTAAAACTAATCAGGCCTGTACAGCTTTGTATTCTTAATGCTTTAATGTTCCTTTAAATCTATCACTTTTCTTAATCTATCAGTTCTTAATCTATCAGTTTTCCGTTGTTCCAGCTACATAAAGTTTCCAGATGATAGCTCAGTATTAATTTAAAAGGGGTTTTCAAAATAGCTGGAACTGAATGTAACGCACAAAGTAACCTACCAAAATCAGTATCATTCTACAATTGCGTAGATGCTTTTCTGTTGAAACTCTCCACCCGCCAAAACTCCCCAAAAACCTGACTTACCAATTTTGATCCGGATGCCACTGAATGTTGACTTCTTGCGGGAGGCATAAGACAGGAGAATGTTTTGTGGTTTCAGATCCCGGTGGATTATGCCCTTACTATGCAAAACACGCATGGCAGCAGCAATCTGCTGTAGGAAACCACGTATTGTGTCTTCACTCAATGTTCCTTTGGCTGTTGATGCAAAGTGAGAAATTAGGAATTAATAAAATTCTTTCTGAATTTCTTTGGTTTTATATATATATATATATATATATATATATATAAAACCCACCTCTATTTAATCATAAATTAAGTAATACATAAAACAATCTAGCAAATGCAATATAAAATAACATTTGCATTACAATACGCATTTTAAGGTCACAGGTACTTAGTAATTATAATGGAATACAAATACAAAAAGATAAGTCCTGCGCTCACTCCCATCACTCCTGGGCGGCAGCAACAATCACAGTACACATCAGCCCCAATATATACAATGAAAACCAAAGAAAAAAAAGATACCTGCGCTCTCTCCTTAATCCCTATGCATATTTAGACAAATGGAGGTCATTTACTCACTCCAATGGCCATTGGAGGGAATGCCCGCTTGCCAACGTCAAGGCAGACGGGTCCTACACTGACCCTTTACCTTGCTTCCATGAATTATAATGGAATGTATTACTTTAAAGGGTATATACACATTAAAAAAGAAAGCCATTAAAAAAGAAATTCTTAAACTTTATACAATTCAAAGTGAACTTTAGTAATGAAATATTTAAATATATGCAACACAATTTTAAGCATGCATTGTATAGGTTTTAGTTTAAAACATTAATTTTATTTTAGCATGCTCACGGTCAGGATGTCAATCTTACTTTTAAGGGACACATTTTTAAAAAAATTATTTTATTATTTTTGAGATTACAGATTTACGGATTGAGATTAAGACTGAGAAAAATGCAAAAGTATTGTGATACGTAAAACAAATATAGCACTCTGAATATTGGGACAGATGTGAATACTTACTGGTTTGTGTTGAAATGTCTTATTGGTTTAGGTGTGGGCAGTTATGGGGATGGTGTAGTTGCAGGGAGGAGATAAGTGGGGTAATACAGAGATAGAATAGTAAAAAGAAAGGAACAGAAAGTGTATTACACAAACATTAACACTACACTTTGTGGGTAATTATTATACAGTACTAACTGTTTGGACTGTAAATGCTGCAGGACAGACTACTAATTATCATTGTTGTGTACATGTGCTTACGAACAGTATGTGTCTTAATGTGAGAATGTCGGAATATTAACCAGATGTTGACTTGCCAAGGATTCTAAATGTCTAAACTGTTAGAAGCTCCAGAACCTGATTTTAAAACTCACACAACTTGAGAAAAAAAAAAAATCACTTGGCAAAACATCATTGAGTATCTCAAACTAAAGGACAGAGATATATCTTATTAAATAAGTGGTGGGTTATCTGGCTGTCTCTGGCAGGATTGGGATCTGGAAAAACATAATTTGGTGGCACACACACACACACATGTACACAACTGTATGAAAGGTATGAAAAGTGCTGTCAAGCTGTAATAAATAAATAAATAAAACATTCCGACAGGAAAAATCGTACAATGTTTTTTATTTATTTTAAGTGAAATAGCATTTGATTGCACATAAAGGGTTAAAAAACCCTTTTATGAACTCATACAATTCCAGAGCTGATGTCCCTCGACGCTGCATTGGCGCTCCATCTCCTACAACTTAATTCGACGGGGAGACCTAATGCGCATGCACGGGAAGCGCCACAAGCACATTAAGCCCTCCCAATAGGAACGCATTGATTAAATGCTTTCCTATTGAGATTTCATTGATGCTGGATGTCCAGCATCATTTAGGGGACCTAGAGTCTGGTAAACTCAAGTGCCTCTAGTGGCTGTCTGTTAGACAGAAATATGGATCAAGGCTCTTAACTAGTTGTCAATGGCATTCCTCTATATACTGTTCAAAACAAAAAATAAGCAGCTGCAACACTCGTGTGGGTTTTTCCTGTCACACCACACATTAAATTGCTCTGAGAGGGCACCAGGGCACCTATGGCACCATATCCACTTCAGTGCAAGACTTCATAAATCTCTGTTCTGCTTACATTTTTTTCCCATAAAGGCAGAAATATAATGTGCTGCATTATTCATTATTTTTTTATTTATTTTTTTTAAATCTCACACTTCCCCATTTTAATTTGAGTTTTTTTTTTATTGAGGTCATATGTAGCAGATAAACAAGAGATCAAATGATGGTACAAAAGGAGATCAACATTCATTGAAAACAGTTACATTGAAAACAGATACATGAGCAACATATACCTACATATTCACCATATATGTAATCAGAACAGTATGAGCAGACAGCAAGAGAGAGAAAGTTGAGATAACGGAGAGGATAGAAGGAGTTGCACCGATCTCAAAAGTGGCATGATTATATTATATATTACACGTTTTAACCTTTTACATGCTGTGCTGGGCATACCAGGCATAGTATATAAATTAGACTAATCCCGGCAATCTAACATATATGGTGACTGCGTGTGTATACAAGTGCACCCAAAGCAGCAATGGTTAACAAAATCACTCGAAATTTTGAAGAGCAATGTAGATCATTTTGCTTTAAAGGGACTCTATAGTCACCATATAAAAGCAAGAAAGACAGGTCCCCCAGCCTTCCTTCTTGCTTTTATATGAACTTTCATTCATTAAAAAAAAAAAAATCGGTGTTTTTATATTAAAAACTTACCTCCGTTCCAGCGCCGAGCTCCCCGCTCGGCCGCGCCCCCTTTTTCGTCAAAATGACGAAATCGCGGGGCCCAATGGGACGGCTTCGCGCTGCACCAATCGCGTTCTTCATAGAGCGGCATTGAATGCCGCCCTATGAAGAACCTGAGCGCTTTACCGCGCATGTGCGCGGAATGCGCGTTCGCGAGCTGAGCTGTCTGACTGACAGCTCAGCTCGCTTTCTAAAATTATCAATAAGGGGGGGGACAGTAGGTTTCTAAAATTATCAATATAAATTATAATAATTTTACGGCCCCCACCCCTGTGCGGCGGGTGGGGGCCGTAAAATTATCAATGAGGGGGGGACCTACTGCCCCCCCCCCGGCCCCCACCCCTGAGCGGCGGGTGGGGGCCCTAAAATTATCAATAAGGGGGGACCTACTGCCCCCCCCCGGCCCCTACCCCTGTGCGGCGGGTGGGGGCCCTAAAATTATCAATGAGGGGGGGGACCTACTGCCCCCCCCGGCCCCCACCCCTGAGCGGCGGGTGGGGGCCCTAAAATTATCAATAAGGGGGGGACCTACTGTCCCCCCCCCCGGCCCCCACCCCTGTGCGGCGGGTGGGGGCCCTAAAATTATCAATGAGGGGGGGACCTACTGTCCCACCCCGGCCCCCACCCCTGAGCGGCGGGTGGGGGCCCTACAATTATCAATAAGGGGGGGACTTACTGCCCCCCCCCGGCCCCCACCCCTGAGCGGCGGGTGGGGGCCCTAAAATGATCAATGAGGGGGGGACCTACTGTCCCCCCCCGGCCCCCACCCCTGAGCGGCGGGTGGGGGCCCTACAATTATCAATAAGGGGGGGACCTACTGTCCCCCCCGGCCCCCACCCCTGTGCGGCAGGTGGGGGCCCTAAAATTATCAATGAGGGGGGGGACTTACTGTGTCCCCCCCCGGCCCCCACCCCTGAGCGGCGGGTGGGGGCCCTAGAATTATCAATAAGGGGGGGGACCTATTGTCCCCCCCGGCCCCCACCCCTGAGCGGTGGGTGGGGGCCCTAAATACAAAGGGGGGGGGGGACCCTAGTTAACCCCCCCCCCCCAAAAAAAATATCTCCCTACCTACCCCCCTCACCCTAAAAATAATGAGGGGGGACCATTAACTAAAAACCTGTAAAAAAGAAAAAATGAGATAAAATCAACTTACCATTCGATGTTTTCTTTCTTCTAAAATCTTCTTTCTTCAGCCCCAAAAAAGGCCAAATAAAAATCCATAATAACCGACGCAATAAAAAAAAAAAAAAAAAAAAAAAACGAGCGCAAAAAAAAATAATCCATCTTCACCCATGGAGGGCTCCGCGCAGACTGAGCTCCGCAGGGCGGGGGAAGGCTTATAAAGCCTTGCCCCGCCCTGCAATTATGCTAAGAACACTCTGATTGGTGGGTTTAAGCCAATCAGAGTGCTCTTTGTCATTTTACAAGCGTGGGAAAGTTCTTTGGAATTTTCCCACGCTTGTAAAATGACACAGAGCACTGTGATTGGATGGATTTCAAGCCATCCAATCACAGTGCTCTGTGTCATTTTACAAGCGTGGGAAAGTTCTTTGGAATTTTCCCACGCTTGTAAAATGACACAGAGCACTGTGATTGGATGGATTTCAAGCCATCCAATCACAGTGCTCTGTGTCATTTTACAAGCGTGGGAAAGTTCTTTGGAATTTTCCCACGCTTGTAAAATGACACAGAGCACTGTGATTGGATGGCTTGAAATCCATCCAATCACAGTGCTCTGTGTCATTTTACAAGCGTGGGAAAATTCCAAAGAACTTTCCCACGCTTGTAAAATGACAAAAAGCACTCTGATTGGTTTAAACCCACCAATCAGAGTGTTCTTAGCCTAATTGCAGGGCGGGGCAAGGCTTTATAAGCCTTCCCCACCCTGCGGAGCTCAGTCTGCGCGGAGCCCTCCATGGGTGAAGACGGATTATTTTTTTGGCGCTCGTTTTTTTTTTTTTTTAACCCCTTAACGACGAGTGACGGACGAGGTCCGTCACTCAGGGGAATGCGTTAATGACGAGTGACGGACCTCGTCCGTCACCCGTTAAAATTAACCCCAGATCGCCGCAATCGCGGCGATCGTGGGGTTAATGGTGCTCCGGTCTGCCTCTGCATTAGAGGCAGACCGGGAGCACCGGATCGGGCTGTCAGAGTACATGTGCCCGCTCTGACAGCATGTCTGAGCGGGCACATGTGCTCTCTATACTCACCTCCGCCTCCCTGCACTTCCTGGTTCTGTGTGAAGTGCAGGGGGACGGATCTTCAGTGATCCTGCCCCCTGGTGGAAAAAAAAAATAGTAAAATTAAAATCCCACCCCCCTTTACCCCCCCTTTACCCATTTTAATAAAAAATTAACCCCTTCCCTGCCAATTGATCACTGACTACAGTGATCAATTGGCAGGGATTACATTTTACCAAGATCTGATTTTTTTTTTAACCCCTGAGGGTTAATTCTTTTTTTTTTTAACCCTCAGGGGTTCAATTTATTTTATTAATTAATTTAAATATTTTAAAATTATAAATTTAGCTAGCTGGGGAGGGTGGAAGTTAGTGGGGAATTGGGGGATTTAGTATTACGCTAACTAGGGGTTAACGTTAAAAAAAGTTTAAAAATAAGCTTTAAAAAGTTAAAAAATTAAGTTAAAAAAAAAGTTTTAATAACATTTAAGTAAAAAATTTAAAAAAATAAACCCTTTACCCAGTCCAAATAAAAATTAACCCCTTCCCTGCCAGTCGATCACTGCCTACAGTGATCAAAATACAGATCACAGTATTATACTGTTCTAATTTTTTTTTTTAACCCCTGACGATTAACTTTTATTTATTTTTTAACCCTCAGGGGTTAAATGTATTTAATTAACTAATTTAAATATTGTATAATTAAATATTTTGCTAGCTGGGGTGGGTGGGAGTTATGGGAAAATGGGGAATTTACTGTTAGTGCTGCTTACTGCTAGTTAGGGGTTAACGTAAAAAAAAAAGCTTAGAAAAATGTTAAATCTGTAAAAAAAAGTTTTACGAAAGTTTAGGAAACTTTAAAAAAATGAATAATCAAAACAAAAGTTTAAAAAATAGTTTTAAAAAGTAAAAAAAGTTTTAAAAAGTAAAAAAATACATTTAATAACGCTCATTACCACTACACCTGGTACAAGCTAGCGGAAAAATGATCCCACGCTAAGGTTCAAAATATGCCTTTTGAAATACCCTGGGATGTCTTCTTTAAGAAATGGTATGGCTTTATGGGGTATTTGGTTTATATAGCCTGGTAAAATACTCTAAAATGGGATATGGGCACAGCGTAAAAATTTAAAGTTTGAAAAAAAATGGAATGGCTGTGTCCCAAATGTGCCCCTCCGATGTCCACATATACCTGGCAAAGGTACATACGGGGGTATTTTTGTACTCAGCAAGGCTTTATAGCTGAGCAACATATGAAGTATTATACAGTGGTAGTACACATAAGGTTTGCAAAATATACTGTGCAAACTCACTTTGTGTGCCAAAAAGGCAGAAAAAACGCTTATTACCACTACACCTGGTACAAGCTAGCGGAAAAATGATCCCACGCTAAGGTTCAAAATATGCCTTTTGAAATACCCTGGGATGTCTTCTTTAAGAAATGGTATGGCTTTATGGGGTATTTGGATTATATAGCCTGGTAAAATACTCTAAAATGGGACATGGGCACAGCGTAAAAATTCAAAATTTGAAAAAAAAATGGAATGGCTGTGTCCCGAATGTGCCCCTCCGATGTCCACATATACCTGGCAAAGGTACATACGGGGGTATTTTTGTACTCAGCAGACATAGCTGAGCAAAATATGAAGTATTATACAGTGGTAGTACACATATGGTTTGCAAAATATACTGTGCAAACTCACTTTGTGTGTCAAAAAGGCAGAAAAAAACGCTTATAACCGCTACACCTGGTACACGCTAGCGGAAAAATGATCCCACGCTAAGGTTCAAAATATGCCTTTTGAAATACTCTGGGGTGTCTACTTTAAGAAATGGTAGGCCTTTGTGGGGTAGTTTGAATTTAAAACCTGCAAAGATGCTTGGAAATTGCACATAGGCCCGGCGTCAAAATTCAAAGTTCGGTCAAAACTGATATGGCTTGGTCTCCTATATGGCACTGTAGCTTCACAAAATAGTGCCATAGACATACAATGGGGGTGTCCTTTTACTCAGAAGACTTAGCTGAGCATAATTTGGGGGGTTTGAACTTAGTGGCACACATGAAATATACAAAATGCCCAGCAAAAATGCAATCCGTATGTAAAAAATGCACAAAATTATTTTTTACCACATACTTTGGCATGTAATGGTAAAAAAATGGGGGCATGTTAAGGCACAATATGCACCTTATGAGATACCCTGGAGTGTCTACTTTTACAAATGGTAGGCCTTTGTGGTTTTTTTTTGAACAGTCAAACTACTATAATACCCCAAATGGAAGCATAGGCTCATTAAATCCGTCTCTCAAAATTCTACTGTGAATACTGAAAAGGACGGGTCTCCTATATGGCACTGTAGCTTCACAAAATAGGGCCAAAGACATACAATGGGGGTACCGTTGTACTCAGCAGAAGTAACTGAACACATAATAAAACTTTGTACAGGAATAGCACACACCAACTTTACAAAATACACATGAGAAGTTCTTTGTTATAAGTTTGTGTGCGAAAACCACCAAAAAACACAATTTTACTCCAATATTTAGCAGAGGTTGGCGGTAAAATGGCTACGTAGAAAGTGTCAAAACAACCTTAGGTAAATAGCCTGTGGTGTCTACTTTATATAAATATATACTTTTGTGTGGCAATTTTGTTTTCTTTTATGGCTATTAGGCTTACAAGACAAACATACCAAATTCTAAAATCGCTCCACATAAAAAGTTTATTTTACTCCTTGTGCTTTGTGACCTGTAACTACCAAAAAAAACGTAAAATCCCAGACACATTATATATTCTGTAATTCAGAACAACTAAATGAATTTATTTTTAATTACTTTCCTTAACCTGCACTAATTATGTACACATTATTATTGCAAAAACTGTAAAAAAAAACACACAAAAATTATTTTTTTTGCATATTTCTGTATTTTTTTTATAATAAATAAGCATTTATATATATATGTGTTACATCAAATTAAAGCCCTTTCTGTCCTTTAAAAAACGGTATATAATATGTGTCGGTGCAATAAATTAGTAAAATGCAAATTGCAGTTGAACGCAAATAGCAAAAAATGCAAAAAATGCCGTTGTCATTAAGTGAAAGACAAGCTTCTGAAGCTCTGTCCTTAAGGGGTTAATTGCGTCGGTTATTATGGATTTTTATTTGGCCTTTTTTGGGCTGAAGAAAGAAGATTTTAGAAGAAAGAAAACATCGAATGGTAAGTTTTTTTTTATCTCTTTTTTTTTTTACAGGTTTTTAGTTAATGTTCCCCCCCTCATTATTTTTAGGGTGAGGGGGGTAGGTAGGGAGATAATTTTTTTTTTGGGGGGGGGGGGGGAGGGTTAACTAGGGTCCCCCCCCCTTTGTATTTAGGGCCCCCACCCGCCGCACAGGGGTGGGGGCCGGGGGGGGGACAGTAGTTCCCCCCCCTTATCGATAATTTTAGGCCCCCCACCCACCGCTCAGGGGTGGGGGCCGGGGGGGGGACAATAGGTCCCCCCCTTATTGATAATTTTAGGGCCCCCACCTGCCGCACAGGGGTGGGGGCCGGGGGGGGACAGTAGGTCCCCCCCCTTATTGATAATTTTAGGGCCCCCACCCGCCGCACAGGGGTGGGGGCCGGGGGGGGACAATAGGTCCCCCCCTTATTGATAATTTTAGGGCCCCCACCCGCCGCACAGCGGTGGGGGCCGGGGGGGGGGGGGGGGAGGAGAGTAGGTCTCCCCCCCCTTCAACCACTATTGTGGACCGTAAGCATCCCTGTGGGTTCGGGCTTCAGCTGTCAGCTGAAGCTGAAGCTGTCAGCTGAAGCCACGCCCACAGCAGTGCTGACAGGCTATCAGCACACAAAGCGCGTTCACAGTGCTTTGTGTGCTGATAGCCCGTCTGATGCATTCACCCAGAATGCATCGGACGAGAGGCCTTTTTAGGGCCTCTGAACTCGGAAGTCCCTCTGGTGGCCGTCTGATTGACTGCAACAAGAGGTGTTCCAAGCTTCCAATGTAAACACTGCATTTTCTCAGAAAATACAGTGCTTACAAGAAAAAGGCTCCGGGTAGCTGTAGCACTCACCTGAACAACCTCATTAAGCTGAAGTTGTTCAGGTGACTATAGTGTCCCTTTGTTCACACAAATAAGTGCTGCATCAGCGTTTCGTGTTGTCAAGGAACAAGGGACTGTCACTGCCAGAGAATTGATATTTTAGCTGCAAAAGCAATAATTTGCCTTAAATAATGCAAATATTGAAATACATGCTAAAATACAGCAATTTGTAGAAAAGGAGCTCTTTCTAGAAAGCTTACATTCTACTTCATAATATAAGCAGTGCTTTTTCTGAACACACCTGGGCAGCTGTCACAACACACCAGTCCGTAAATTCCTAACGCTAATCTGTTTTTACAAGTTGCAAACAGATCTATATGTATTTTATTTCTAGTTTAGGTTTCCTTATTTATCCATCTGTTTTCCCACATTCTTTAAATCTACAAGGACAGATTTCTTGGAAATAGAGGAAGTAACCACCTTCCAGTGTCCTTCAAATGGCTGTGATCTTGATTTTGACATAGAAACCAGAGGGGGAAGCAGGATAGAAACCACATTCAGTGCTCTTTAAATATGGATACATCTGGTTTGGTTTTATTCTAGAAAAACTAAATCTGAATGATAAGTGTATGGTACCGTGCAAACTATAGGGATTTCTTTTTACTGGAACATTATTAATGGAAAACAAAAAGTACATGATAAAATAAATGATTGCAGTAAGACCCCTGTACAAATCCTTAACACGATCACTTTCAGATCCTCTGGTTGAAAAACATGCGGAAGTAAATATTAAGATGAAAGACAATCATCTCATGGGTGAAATCACTGCCCTAGTCACCACCATTTACCATCCTGATCCTGGTGCCCAGAATAGCTTAATGAAGCAGTTTTGATGTATAGAACATGCCCCTGCAGCCTCGCTGCTCAATCCTCTGCCATTTAGGAGTTAAATCCCTTTGTTTATGAACCCTAGTCACACCTACCTGCATGTGACTTGCACAGCTTTCCATAAACACTTCCTGTAAAGAGAGCCCTATTTAGGCTTTCTTTATTGCAAGTTCTGTTTAATTAAGATTTTCTTATCCCCTGCTATGTTAATAGCTTGCTAGACCTTGCAAGAGCCTCCTGTATGTGATTAAAGTTCAATTTAGAGATTGAGATACAATTATTTAAGGTAAATTACATCTGTTTGAAAGAGAAACCAGTTTTTTTTTTCATGCAGGCTCTGTCAATCATAGCCAGGGGAGGTGTGGCCAGGGCTGCATAAACAGAAACAGTGATTTAACTCCTAAATGACAGTGAATTGAGCAGTGAAATTGCAGGGGAATGATCTCTGTACACTAAAACTGCTTTATTTAGCTAAAGTAATTTAGGTGACTATAGTGTTCCTTTAATCATATTATGTTGCAATCCAAGGTAATTGTTTGTGCGGAGGTCCTCCTCCTTCTGTCTTTTCTCTTTTGGTTATTCTGCTTTCCTGTCTAACAGTTCTTAACATTTAAAGTTTAAACATAAAGGGCATAATGACTGGTCTCAGACTGTTCAGAAGTGGCTTGACAGTTCTACTGAAGGGTAAATGCCTACAGTACATTTTAACACAAGCATACATTTTTTCCATTAAGTTCTTTAATGGCTTTATATGGATGGATTGCTATTGCATATCATTGTTTTTTTGGTTTGTTTGTTCGGTATAATTTTTTTAAACCTTTTCAAAAATAAGCTATGGTTAGGTAAGTTAATGGCATATAAAGCACGGCATGTATGTCATAAATAACATGAGGAGTGCAAACTTTCCAAGGAAAATAGAAAATATAATATGTGGAAATAGGAATAAAGAAGGAGAAAGGTCCATAACATGGTGTCAAGTAGAACTATATCCCATATACCATGAAGAAAAGTAGAAAAAAATGTTTAGGTGAGCAGTCCTCCTCCGTCATCAAGGAGAGAGACTTAATGTTATATGGAGTTGTTTGTGAATCTAACCATAGGGACCACAAAGCCTGACATTTTGGATAAATAGGATTAGACATGGCAGAAACAATAAACCAACTTTTATTATGGCTGTAAGGAATAGCTGGAGAAGCAGATTTCCAATGTTCCACAATTCACATGCAAGTGGCGATGGAGATACCTTGGTCAAGTGGTGAGCGGATCAAGAGAGGGATGGATTTTCGAATTCCCTATTCAGAAGGTCTATCCGATGATTAGGGTGAATTGTGACATGCAGGGTAGTGATAAGGAGGTGAAAGGTCCAAGACCAGATTGGAGTAATAAGTGGACACATCCACCACATGTGAGAAATAGAAGGGTACATGTAACGGAGCTTTGTTAGATACAAGTACCAACTTGAAAGAAAGAACAACTGACAAAAATAACTAAAACATTAGCTAAACAGATTAAAATAGTAACCATACAGCACTATGAATACACAAAAAAGTACATTTGTGGGTATATCTACTAAATATCTAAATGCAGATAGACAAATACACCTCCCTAAGCCTCCAGAGCTAAAAAAAAAAAAAAAAAAAAAAAAAGAATGAAAAAAAATGAGAATTTAATAAACTCAATAACCTTAAGCAGCATTACAATAAAATAAAATAAAATGTAGCAAACTGCAAGTTCACTATGCAACAAAATGTGCAATTAATTTGTAGAGGCACATCAGAGTCTTTAAAAAAAAATCTCAAAATAGTACAGTGTAAACAACTTTGGTGCTGCACTTAATCTGATAAACAAATCTGACTTCCATGAATACAGCGCTCTGTACTGTGTGAGCTGGGAAATTTCTATACTGATGACAGCAGAGGCTAGGATTGGGGAGTGGGATTAGGGGTAGAATTAAAGGACCACTCTAGGCACTCAGACCAATTCAGCTTAATGAAGTGGTCTGGGTGCCTGGTCCCTCTAGGATTAACCCTTTTTTAAATAAACATAGCAGTTAGCTAGAGGCGCTTGCGTGCTTCTCACTGTGAAAATCACAGTGAGAAGATGCCAGCGTCCATAGGAAAGCATTGATAATGCTTTCCTATGCGACCGGCTGAATGCGCGCGCGGCTCCTGCCGCACATGCGCATTCAGCCGATGACGTCGCGAGGAAGGAGGAGAGGAGGAGGAAAGCTCCCCGCCCGGCACTGGAGAAAGGTAAGTGTTTAACCCCTTCCTGTCTCCAGAGCCCGGCGGGAGGGGGACCCTGAGGGTGGGGGCACCCTCAGGGCACTATAGTGCCAGGAAAACGAGTATGTTTTCCTGGCACTATAGTGGTCCTTTAACCCCTTAAGGACACATGACATGTGTGACATGTCATAATTCCCTTTTATTCCAGAAGTTTGGTCCTTAAGGGGTTAAGGACTGGATTAGTCGTTGGATTAACCCCTTAAGGACCAAACTTCTGGAATAAAAGGGAATCATGACATGCCACACACGTCATGTGTCCTTAAGGGGTTAAGGGTAGGATTGTGGGAGACACATAGTCTGTGAATTTCCCCAAAATACATGTAAACACAGGTGATGAAGCACAAAAGAATAAATATTTTGACTGAGGTTCGTGATAGAATAATTATCTTAAAATTCCCCAAAAAGTGTCAAAGTGCTCTTAATGAAACAGCCTGGGGAATGCATTTTCTACAAATACAGCCATGGGAAAAAGAAAGTACACCTCCTTTGAATTCTATGGTTTTATATATCAGGACATAATAACAGTCATCTGTTCCTAAGCAGGTCTTAACCCCTTAAGACCGCAGCCAAATGTACAAGTTGTGAACGAAACAAAATGTAAACAAAACCTGGCATTTGCGCTATATGTCTGTCCAACCGTAATTCACCTCTTTCATTTTAAATGCACCCCCCCTTTTTATATATCATTTTCTTCAGGGGAAACAGGGCTTTCATTTAATATCAAATATTTAGCTATGAAACATAATTTAATATGAAAATAATGGGAGCAAATAAGATTTTTTTGATTTTTTTAGTTCTACATGACATTTTAACTGTCAATGTCATAATACTGTTTGCTTTTACTGCAATAAAATACACATATTTGTATTCAGCAAAGTCTCACGTGTAAAACAGTACCCCCTATGTACAGGTTTTATGGTGTTTTGGGAAGTTACAGGGTCAAATATAGCGTGTTACATTTGAAATTAAAATTCGCCAGATTGGTTACGTTGCCTTTGAGACTGTATAGTAGCCCAGGAAATAAATTTACACCCATAATGGCATACCATTTGCAATAGTAGACGACCCAAGGTATTGCAAATGGGGTATGTCCAGTCTTTTTTAGTAGCCATTTGGTCACAAACACTGGCCAAAGTTAGCGTTAGTATTTGTTTGTGTGTGAAAAATGCAAAAAATGCCAATTTTGGCCAGTGTTTGTGACTAAGTGGCTACTAAAAAAGACTGGACATACCCCATTTGCAATACATTGGGTTGTCTACTATTGCAAATAGTATGCCATCATAGGGGTAATTTTCATTCTTGGGCTACCATGGGGACATAAAGGCAACGTAAGCAAACTGGCGAATTTTAATGTGAAAAAAATGAAACACAAGCCTTATATTTGACGCTGTAATTTTTGAAAACACCATAAAACCTGTACATGAGGGGTACTGTTGTACTCGGGAGACTTCGCTGAACACAAATATTTGTGTTTCAAAACAGTAAAGAGTATTGCAGCAATAATATCGTCCGTGTAAGTGCTGTTTGTGCGTGAAAAATGCAAAAAACGTCACTTTTACTGGCGATATCATCGTTGTAATACATTTTACTGTTTTGAAACACTAATATTTGTGTTCAGCGAAGTCTCCCGAGTAAAACAGTACCCCCCATGTACAGGTTTTATGGTGTCTTGGAAAGTTATAGGGCTAAATATAGTGCTAGCAAATTAAATTCCCTATACTTTCGGCATGGGTTGTCAGGCAGGTCCCGCTAATTGTAATTAATTAGGATACCTAATTATGTAAAATTATTACATAAATATATGTGTAGAATTAATATATGTGTGTATATATATATATATATATATATATATATATATATATATATATATATACACACACACACACACATGTGTATATATATATATACAATTTTTTTTTAATATTTTTATTTATATATAGGTATATATTTAGTGAGATATACGTATATATTTATGTATATAGATATATAGATTATTTTGTTCTACGTGTATTTTGATATAAATATTTATATATATTAATATCACAATACAGTTAGAACGAAATAAAACACATCTATATATTTTTTAATATTTTATTTTTAATTCTTGTTTTTCTTTTTTTTTTACGTATTTACATATTTTTTTTATATTATATATAATTATATATATATATTAATATTAAAATACACCTAGACGGTGTATGTGTGTGTGTGTGTGTGTGTATATATGTGTATATATATACTTAGATCATATATATATAATATATATATATATATATATGATCTAAGTATATATTTATTTTTTTCTACACTTATTTTAATACATTTTTATTTGATTTCAGCCAGCAGGGGGACTAACTGTCATTACAGTTAGTCCCCCTGCTGGCAATGTACCAGGCAGCTATCCCGGCCATGTGATTGTGAGGTCCTCGCAAGGACCTCACTCTCACATGGCCCGGAGGGGCTGAAGAGGACGGAGGTGCCGCGGGGGGCTCCCTGGGAAACAGAAATGAATCAAGATATTGCATTGGCCTAGTCAAAGTTCAGACCTCAACCCAATCGAAATACTGTAGCAGGACCTTAAGAGAGCTTTGCATAAGCAAATGCCAGCAAACCTCAATCACCCGAAGCAACGTTGTAAAGAAGAGTGTGCAACAATTCCTCCACAACGATGTGAGAGACTGATAAAGTCATACAGAAAACGATGACTTAAAGTTATTGATGCTAGAGGTGGTTCTACAAGTTATTGAATGATAGGTGTACTTCGTTTTTCACACATGGCTTCTCCATTTTGGCTTTATTTTTGTTAAATCTTGACACGGTGTAATATGTCATGTGTTGTTGTGCATCTGTGGTTATATTTACCTAATTTTAAGACCTGCTAAGGAATAGATGATTGTTATTATGTTCTGATATTTAAAACCATAGAATTCAAAGAGGATGTACTCTTTTTCTCATGACTGTGTATGCTTTTGTATAGCGCAGTGTTAATTTTGGCAGCACATTTCTATTTAGTTTTAGTCATGGTCTTTTGACTAAAAAAAAACCCATTATAGTTTTAGTCGTATTTTAGTCATCAGAATTGTTTTAGTCGACTAATTCTCCAGTAGATTTTAGTCGACATGACTAAAATTTAATGGGTTTGGTTAAAGCTTCTCTCTCTTTTGTCCTTTCCCCAGCCCCTCTGTGTCTTCTTGTGTACCCCCAGCCCCTCTAGGTGTCTCTCCCCCAAGACCCAGTCTGTCTCTTTTGCCTTCCCATGTGTCTCAATTCCTCAGTCCCGCATGTGTCTCATTTCCTGTCCTCCCTCCCCATGTGTCTTACCCGTCAGTGTTAATTTTGACAGCGAATTTACAATTTGTTTTAGTCATAGTCTTTTGACTAAACAGCTATTTTACTCACCTGAATTGTTTAAGAATTAGTCTAGTTTTAGTTGACTAAATCTAAAAAATCTTTAGAGGACAAAATTAACACTGGTGTAGCGGTTTTGGATTATGTGACTACTATAAAAGTTGTAATCTCAGAATGCCAAATTTTGGGTGACCTACTAGAGCTAGACTTAACCCTGCAATGTAAACACTGCAATTTATCAAAACTGCATGTTTTACGTTGCAGGTTTAAACAGACAAGGGGCACTGCACCTATACTACTTTATTGAGATGAAGTGATCTGGGTGACTGTAGTGTCCCTTTATATATATAAATGAGAAAATATGTGGGTCCTTTTCCATTTTTTATATTTTCTTCAAATATAACATTATGTAATAGACACATATGATGTATTCCCCAGGATGTACTTGAAAACCAGAGTAATCTGAATGTACCTTACCTGGTTAAATACTTTGTATTATTATATGAGGCATCAAAAGACAGTCCTATTGCTCCTTTAAAAAAAATGATATATAGGGGGGCGGGGCCTGACAGCCAAGATGGCCGGACGTGTCCTCTGAGGGCTCCTGCACCAGAGGGCACACAACTACCCAAACTGCCTAAACTACCAAAGCCCACTACACAAGCTATCGGGATATCGATCCGGGACCCCACGCGGAGCAGAATGGTACCACTAAAGTACCGAACCGCCACGGGAAAGCCCGAACCGGCCAGGAGGCCTAACACAGAGCGGGGACTAGAGCATGGAGGAGGCGGCCGATCCCCCGGCTCGGGGCCCGCTCTCAAGCGAGAGAAAAGCGACGCCCTGCTACCCCCCCCTTCGGACCGGCGGGGGTTATCCCGGTCCAATCTGGGGACGACAACCCCTGAGAAAAGGCAAACCCAAGCGACGACCAAACGGGACCTGAGAGGCCCAAACAAGATGGCGGCGACAAAGCAGCCTGGGAAGAAGCGCACGCTACACAAGCCCCCAGGAAATATTACAGAGTTCTGCGGCAGACTCATGGCTTACCTCTGCACGCAATTTCACACCCAGGGACAGACCTTTAGGCGGGCGAGGAGTGAGGCAGCAGCTTGGATCCGCCCGACGACCAGACGACGCACGAGCTGGTTCCCTCCTCGAGCCTCCAGAGGGGCGCCGGGGAGGAAACGCCGGCACCTCAAGAAGCAGGAACCGGAGTCAAGTCCCTTGAACACCGGCACTCGCTCCCACCTAAGCCAGGGAGGGGTCCGCAAACAAAGTCAGCCAGAAGACCACCGGGTGGCGCCGGAATCCTCGAGCCAGTGGCAGACCTTCCCAAGCAACCGAACACACGCCGTCTGCAAAAGAGGACACCGAACAGCCGAAGGATCCGGTACCACAGAGCACAACGGGCGAAGAGCTCCACCACGACCTACTGGGGGGAGACCCTCACGAGGACAGGGACTAACCGTACACACGCTGGAATGGCGATTCCCAGCCCTGGGAGTGGGCTGAAGAGACACTTGCCGACCAGCACAAGCCCAAACACCAAGAGACTTACCCACTTGTCAATGCATGTGCTACTGTCGGTAATGTTATCAGGGAGAACCCCAGCGGTGTACCCCCAATCAGATCCCAGCCATATGATTTATGTCTCATGTTTTTTCAGCCTGATTACCCTTCAGTGGTCGTGTACAGTTTGTTTTTGTTTTTTTTTGCTTTTTCTTCACTTATAACGACCCTGCAGCAAATCTCCAGTGAGCTAAACATGTTGTCTACCCCTGTCACCCTGCTTAGAATACAACCTATCTGCCTAGCGTGTAACCTCACATAACTAGCTGGTTTCCACTATGTCTTGCTTGCCTTCTATGTAGACTAGACACATGTATATAACGGTACTAAGGGATTAATGCATGTTCCTTAGCCTGAATCTACTCAAAACAGTGGGCAGCTTACTTAGCAAATCAAAGAACCGAGCATGCATGCCTGACACTAGAAATGCCTACCTAACATGTTATAATTTTGTACCATTCAGGCACACATTGTATGCCAACGGCAGCTTATGACACTCATGCACATAAAGGGCATAACATACCCACTTATCTCACCACACATAGGCTGTTTACCACTGAAGCATATACATATTACGCCTATCCTACACATACATAGTGCCGGCGGTACCCTCCCCGGCTATCCAACTCAGCTGCTTTACAAAGAAATGCTTACACTACACCAGAATAACGTAGAACGGTTTGCCATGTTAACGCCAGTAAAGCGAAGTTTTTCATTGTTTAACCTGTTTTGTGCCAGCAATTACTTTTACTTATGTGACTTCTAGATCTTTATATGTCTGACATTAGCAGCGACAAAAATGTCACCTCCAGCGAGCCATACTACCTTAGTTAAAACCATATTGATCAAAGCTTGTTTTTGTTATAATCATCGTTCTTCTCTTCTTCTTATATATTTAAAAATGTATGCATACCTACCATGCCACATTATTGTTCCAATATGACTAAGTAACACGAGCCTGCCGACGCTGCTGTGGCGATACAGGCACTGCTGTACCTATTTGCATACCAAAAATAAAGAATTAAAAAAAAAAAAAAAAAAAAAAAATGATATATAATATGTATGAGTAAAATTGTGATCAACGCTTGACAAATGTTCCAAAAAGGCCTTGGCAAAAAACGTATTGGATCTAAAAAAAAAAAACCTTGGTCCTTAAGGGGATATAAAGCTAAGAATGCTTGTGTTGTTTTCTTGGTAACTGTACTCCACCTATTGTTTGGATTGTGCATTGTTTGTTTGTGTATTTGAAGAGGTTAAAACACAGGAGTAGACGCAGCATTGTTTCCTTTGTTATGCTTACACAATTTATTTTCTATTTATTTGGTGTATCTTCGCAGGGGGAATGCCAGTGCTAATGGTGTGATATATGCTCGCTCGGTACGTTTCCATGGGATTTTAGGTCTGCCTCCTTTTTGTGGGAGAGGTGGGTTTGCCCATATAACTTGGTTATTTTGGCAACGATTTTGTAAGATGATTCTTAAACGAATACCATGCATTACTTAATACATTTCTATGTATTTTTAAGAAATGTTACATATTCTCTAAAATGAAATAATAATCTGGAAGATTTCTCTGGAGTGACATAAAGTTACCACCTTGAGAATTAGCTCAGACAAGGTATTAGGTAGTCTAGACAAGAAAGTCATTTGCAAAACAACTTTTCAGAACTAATTACACCAATAATAAAAAATAACAAAGCAATAAGAGCAACATTATTCTTAGCATCAAAGGATGCCTAATTCTGCAATCATCCAGACAACAGAAATGTCAAAATCACAGCCAAGAACAATACAGGCTTAGTTCAAGCCATTTAGCAAAATAAAAAACAAGTCTCCAATCTCTTGCATTTCCAATTGGCTGCGGAGATCAGGAAGATATCTCAATGATATCAATTATAGCCCTCCTGGAGTAAGGATGCTGTGAATATCCCACAAACCTTATTCCAGTATTGATTAAAGAGACAATATAGTCACCAAAACAACTTCAGCTTAATGAAGCAGTTTTGGTGTATAGATCATGTCTGAAGTTCCACTGCTCAATTCTGCTAACTTCCATTTAGGAGTTAAATCACGTTTGTTTCTGTTGATGCAGCTTAAGCCACACCTAACAGCCTGCATAAAAATGGTTTCTCTTTTTTTTTTTTTTTATTGGAGTTTGTTTTTCTTTTATATATTATATGAGTTATAAAAGGAACCGAGTTACGCAACAAACATGTTATCAGTATAATGGAGTTAAACTAAAGAGCAGTGGAAGGCACTAAATTCCATGTCACTGTATTTACAAGGAAGACGCTACTCAGTGCAGCTACGAAACAATGATATTCTCTGCCAAAGTGTTCTAGGTATGTAAGGTCAGTTTAGGTAAGTAGGGTAGTAGGTATGGAGGATTGACTTAAACTTAAGAAGAAACGCATTAAAAAAACAAGAGAAGGAACACATTAAAACAAAAGGTTGAATGTGGGTTAGTGATAGCGACTCAAAGTATCAACGACATGTGTCATCAGAGGCTGGTGTCCACCCAGGTAGTGCGCTTCTCAGTTAGCTTGTGGTGCGTGTTGGGCCACTTCCCCTATGGTGTCTTCCGTAGGGCTTTTTGGGTTGACCCTGGGAGTGTGGTCAGGGCTAGCTTGTCCAAGCTCTTGAGGAATGCCTGTGGGTCTTCTTCAGAGGACAGAGTGAGTACGTCGGTACCCCATTACACCACAAGTGAGCCTTCTGCGCTCCAAAGGTAATGAAGGGAGTGCTCTCTCAATCTTCTAGCAACCGGTGCCAGTTGCCTCCTTGCGGTTAAGACAGAAAATGCAAGGTTGCTATATATGGCTACATTGCATCCCTCAAAGTTCACAGACCCCAGTGATCCAGAACTAGCCATAATGGCGGCTCTCGGCGCTACATCTCTGGTAGTAACTATGGTGTCTCTGAGTGTATCTGCAGGTGCTGCTGGCGATTAGCGCACTTGGGAGGTGGATAAAAAAAGTGGAGTGTCTGAGTTACACTTGATGCCCATGGAGGAAGTAAGTCTCCAAACGAAGGGCAGTAGGTCTTCTCCACCCACTTTTTCAGGAATACCCCTGAGGCGGCGGTGTCTGGACTCTAGTGAGATCACCATTCTGGGTAGGTGCTGGACCTGCTTGGTAAGTCCATCTATTTGATGTCTGGTGTCTTGGAGTTGATGGTCTCTAGATTTCTCCCTATCCTCCACCCCCTGCACTCTCTGCTATAAGACCCCTATTTCTATCTGGGTCTCCTTCAGGTTGGTATTCCAGACCTGCCTCAGGTCTATCAGCAGCTTTTTGATATCCCCCTTTGTGGATGGAGAATCATCATCCTCTGAGTCAGACCTGTGAAGGCCATCACCTGGTTGCGGTGAGGCACAGAATTCCCCCTATTACTGGCATTTATCAGAGGTCTCTGGCCCACTCAGCGGTTCAGGTGCCATCTTGGCAGGTCGCTGCAGTGTTGGCCTCTGAAATGCAAGTCTGATGTCGGGTGCCGCGGGTCGCTTCACATGGTTTTGCTTTCTATGTTTGCGTTCCATGTTGTCAGCTGTTGGGTGGCTCTGCGGTTCTGGAGCAAATTTCTCTGTATGAAGACTCCGGCCGAAGCGGAGCTCCACAGATATGCGACTGTTCAGCTTCATATTTGGCCACGCCCCCCCAAATGGTTTAATTTTTAATCAGATGTAACTCACTTTAAAAGTTTTTTATCTCCTGCTCTGTAAATCGAAATTTAATTACATACAGGAGACTCCTGCATGAAAATTAAACATAATTTGCAATAAAGGTAGAAGAAACATTAAATGACTCTTTACAGCAGGGGTGGGAAACCTTCTGCCCTCCAGATGTTTTTGACTACATCTCCCATAATGCTCTTATAGCCAAAATGCTGGCAAAGCATCAAGGGAGAAGTAGTCCAAAACATCTGGAGGGCCGAAAGTTTCCCCACCCCTGCTTTACAGGAAGTGTTTAGGAAGGCTGTGCAAGTCACATGCATGGAGTTGTGACTAAGGCAGCATAAACAAAGTGATTTAACTCCTTAATCAGTGAGACTGCAGGGGCATAATCTATACACCAAAACTGCTCCATTAAAGGACCACTCCACACCCTGCACAAATTCTGTCATTTTTAGAGAATGATCAATTTCAGGAAAGACTGCAAAACAGAAAACTTTTCTGGAGTAAAAATAGATAAATCTGTTGTGCAACACAACATGTGGCATGAAATAAAATATGACAATTAGTGTGCAAAAGAAGCAAAACCTTATGGATTTAATAAATCATATTGAAAAATCCAAGAAACATAAAAACAAACCAAAAAAGGTAGAAAACGGTCTGTGAACAATTGACAAATGCCCCTAGTGAGTCTAAACCTCACTGGGGTAATGTGTGCTTTATAATATTGGCAAGGACATTAACATTTTTGCCAGTACTGCAGATTTAGCTAAGTGGAAAGCCATATTTGTCCCCCAGATTTCTCATTATACAACACTGCTGTCTACAAATAAATATTTGTTCTAAGCCCTAATATGTCTGCACGACCCCCCAGAAATGAATAGTGGATTCAGCTCTTTGAAAACAGCTAGAAGCAAGGACTACTGGCAAAAACTGACACACACAATGCATCAAAGAGATAGAGTGAGACACAGAATGAAATGTCCAAACCAACCCACTCCTATAATTCTTTTAACAGTAAGCTCTGTGTACAATTGCACGAAAAGCATGGCTTCATGATCTTCCATGAGGCCAGTTAAGACCTCTGTGAAGTTAGAGGTTGTGCATCAGTCTTTCCACAAGTGCTGAGTTCTTTTACACATTGTTAGGTTGACACCACTACTGCCAACCCAGTTTATGTAACTGGGTCACACAGGGACAGCCTTTGGCTCAGAACACTTTTTAAAAGAATGATTCCGTCCAGAACCCCGAGGCGATTATTATATTAGATGCAGAGCATCATGGCACAATACTAACATTTCAAAAGGACTTTCCAAAACTCAATAATAACACTGACTTATTTAGGCTAAAAGCAAGCTCTCATTTTCCAAAAGCTGCACAGAAAGTAATTTAATTTGAGGGAAGAGAGAGAAAAGAATATGAGAGAGAGAGAGAAAGTTAGAAAGAAGGTATGAGAGAGAGAGAGAGAGAGAGAGAGAGAGAGAGAGAGAGAGAGAGAGAGAGAGAGAGAGAAAGGAAGAACGAAAGGATGGATGGATGAAAGAAAGAAAGCACATACATAAAATGCCTAATTTTTAATGTGAGCCTTATTCACATTTTTTTCTGGATCACCTGAGAAAATTAGATGATGCAATGAAAAGAGCTGAACATATTACTGTCACCAAGGAAACGAGAAAAAAAAAAAGCAACAGGAGTGGCTTTTCTAGTTACAAACAACCATGACCACACAATACTGCAGCTCTGAGTGGGTTAGCTCTCCAAACGCTATAACTGCACATTTTCAGCTATGATGGATAAAGGACAAAAGTCCCACAGCACTCCAGATATAGCAGGTATCCTGAGGCATTGTCAAACTTTGTAATTTCAATGTAATTTGTCAACTCCCTGTGACCTAAATTGTCAAGCCGAGCAGTCCAACATTATCTGACTTCTATATTCACATCTCTGGTGATAGAAGAACACCTGCCCCAAGCATTACAAGAGAGGCACCTTCAGACTGGAGTAATATCATCTTTACACTTTGGACAAAAGAGAAACGCTCCAGACTAAATTATGTTCAACCCTATACATGAATAAATTACACAGTTGCATATTGATCTCACCTCTCTGGACACAATAGGGCCTAAACCAGAGGCAGACATCTTGGCCTCTTCAAATGCCACATGAACACTACATTAGGTCTATGACCTATATGACTTATAATGGGCTTACAATTTTAAGTCTCATGCTAGTAGCCTGGTCCTAAACGTTACTCGCCACTACAAGCCATTGCATAGACACCAGGGGTACATTTCAATTTGCCAGGGCTAAATTTTATTTTTCCAGTGGCTGGTGGCAAGTAGAAATGTTGAGCCCTGTGCCATATCCTTGCCTACTTTACTACCTTCATAGATAACCTCTATACTAAAGGGTGCTGCTCTAAGTTTCTCATAAGTGGCCTGCCATAGGCAGAGGGCACGGAAGAAAATCGGAACTTCCTGCCAGTATTATATAATGCTGTCTTGTGAAGAGACCATAGGAGCCCAGTTAAGCTGGTATGAAAGACATAGTAGGGATTTTCCCTCCTATTCTAAAACTCATGCAACATACACAGGCATTAACTACTTTTCCTATGCCACAACACCATTCAACTTCACAAGATGTAAGGTACCTTGTCAATCACTGTCCATGAACAGTGAGGCTGTCCTTTTTCTTATACTGACATCGACAGTGATTTTCACCAATGTTGTGTGTGTGTTCACGAGACATGATCCCAGTACCTTGGATCTCAGCAATGATATTATTTAAAGCATATAAAGGCGGTACTGAGGGATTACTTTGGAGCACTTGGTGCTCGCAATAAAAAAAACAGTGGCCTAAACATATTACCCAAAAAGGCAAACAGAAGGATCAGCGTTGTACACAGCAAACCTAAAAAAATGGGGCTCCCTCAAAGACCCAATGTAAATAGAATAATGCAGCAGAGCAACCTTTTTCTGTTTTGCTGCATTATTCTAAACATATTACCCAACTATAAAGTTAAATTACACCCCTGGAGAGGATGCACAAGAGGGCACAGAGATGAGAGCTGTGATTTGATGTGATTGCAAGGTGGCTAGGATACTCCAACAGAAGCACACAATTACACATTCCAAAGGAAGGTAATGGTTTGAGTCAGCAGTGCCACCTCTCTAAAGATATATCTAAAGTGTTTGTGGCGTAACACAAGAACCTCTATGACATTCGAACAAAGATATAAATAGACATAGAATCTTTTTTAAAGATTCTAGCTCAGAAGTTAACACATTTTCTTCCAGATATCATACAACCACACCAGTCAGGTTTTATACCAGGATGTGAAACCCATGACAACATGATAGGTGTTCTCAACATCATCCATAGGGCTAAAACTAATGGAGTCCCAGGTGTAGAAAAAGCATGTGTCATTATGTACTGGGGTTTCAAGCTGGTGACCATTAGATTGCTAGTCTTTGATCCTCACTTCCTCACATGAATAGATGTACTCCTTTGACATTAAGAAAGGGGCATGACACGGAAGCCCATTATCACCACTTCTGTTTGCTTTTACACTAGAGCCATTTCTACACAGAATCGGGCTTAACAATTTTATTGACGGCATTACAACAACAACAAAAAATTCCTAAGCAGATGATTGTAATTCAAACCCAGACAGGTCTTATTAAAGATTATCAAATCTGTAATTGAATTTGGGAAACTTTTAGATACCAAATCCGCTGGTGCCAATCAAAATAGAAGAATTTTGACAGGCACAAGACTATGCACAACTCTTTAAATTAAATTAGTTTTGAACAGAAACGGTGTAAACTGCGTTAAACACTTTAAGAAATGACTTGCAGGCATGTAATCTCAGGAGGCTATCTTGGTTTGGTAGAGTAATTTCAGCCACAGGCACATCTCTCCAGATGTCTCCTGGAACGCAGACAATAAAATTAAAGTTTGGGTACAAATGGAGGAAAATCGGTTCAGGTGGCACTGGCAGCAGTGGCGTGGCTTAAGTCAGGTAGGAGTTTTAGCATGTGCTAAACTAACTGATACCCTACACGCCTGGCACAGATTCAACAAGAGATGAATATTAACAACAAACTGTAGTTCTATGCTTTCCTTTTGGGGGAATCAGATCTCCCAAGTGTCACCAAGGGCCATCTTGCTAGGATTCAGCTAGATTATGTTCACCAAAAGGCCAAACACATAATGTTGGGTTTCAAGACCATGTGTCAGGATTACTATATGATCCAGCACGTAGAATTGTGTTACACAGATGACTAATAGGTAGCGTATTACCGGGCCTTAGAATGGCCCGACTAACGTACCAAAGAAAAGTCAGGGTGCTAGCCGAGGTCAGGGGACACAGAAAGGGACACAATGATAAAGGAAAGCCAGAGGTCAGGGATACCAGAAATACAGGGAAGTCAAAATCAAAGCCAAAGTAAAAAAAACAGAAGAAACTTAATTCAGGAACGTGCTCTCGGACAACCACTAGGGAAATCAAGACAGAGCAATGAGGAAAGGTAATTCTAAGTTTTTATACCTGCTTTACCTTTCTGATTGGCCGGGATCGCTCTTTGACCCCAAAACGTGCGCGTGCGTGTGACGTCACGTGCACACGGGCGTCGTTAGTCATGTGAGCAGACGTGGGGGTATAAATTAGCTGTGGAACCGCAGCGGCCATTGTCCACTAGCATGCCGCAGGTGTTAGTCATGCAGATGAACGGCCGCTGACCGCAAGGTGAGGATGAATATGTTACACCATGATGCTTTTGTGCACAATGGCATTTCTACATGCTTTAACACATTCACAAATGTAGCACTACTTCTCTTTCCTCCAGAGTTGGCACTGCCTCCTCTGAACATACACTCACTTTTACTCTTTATGTGATGGGGCACCACCCCCTCTTATATACATTTTTTTTTTCCAATTATACACAATGTTAATAGAAATGGAGCTTGCAAATGGCCAGAAGAACTTGAATGAAATCTTGCAGAGAAGGAGTGGGATAAAGTTATTGTAATTACCTAGAAGTGTTCCATCTCTGCACATATACAGGATACATCATACACGCTGTTTATGCAATGGTAATAATCACCTAAATGCTTCATGCTGGGATATCCAGTATGTGTCAGGGTACCTGTGGTCTCTACCTCCGAAAGAGGTAGAGACTTAGCTGTTCCTCCATCCAGACGGTCTGATGGCTCCCTTCCCCGCGGTCTATCCGGTCATGCTAGGCCGGCCGCGAGGGAGTGACTGCCTTTTACAGCATCTAGGCAGGAAGTAGTCATCAGGACACTCCCCCGGAACAACCTGTCAGTCAATGGCTGCAGGACCAATCAGGACGCCTTGGGGGCGTGGTTACTGCTCTGAACAGGGTATTTAACAGAGCTTCTTTCATTAGCTCATTGCCCTGTCGTGGTTCTAGCTTGTTCTAGTCACTCAGTGCTTGTGTATTCTATTATCCCTTTTGGTTTTGACCCGGCTTGTTTACCTTACTCTGCTTATCTCTGTTACCCTTGATTCGGCTTGTCTCTCGCTTACCTGTCTTCTGTTACCCTCGACCTCGGCTTGTCTTTGACCATTCTATACTGTACTACTTACGTTAGTCCGGCCATTCTAAGGTCCGGTATACGTATCTGGCTACTGTTTGTACTCTGCGTGTTGGATCCCTGTCCCGATCCTGACATTACGACAGGGCCAATGGATCCTGCAAGTACAAACAGTCAGCTGGCTGCTCCTGATCCTAGGTTTGAAGCCATGGATCACAGAATGGATCAGATGGCGCTTGCGCTACAGGCTCTATTAGCTTGTGCCAATAACCCACCAGAGGAGATACGTAATACCCCTGTTTCTCCTGTCGGTTCAGGTCTAGAGGTAGCCACAGTGGGTGCTTCTTCTCACATTACCCCCCCAGTACGCTATGGTGGGGCTCCTGAGAAGTGTCGTGGTTTTTTAAACCAAATTAGTATCCACTTTGAATTGCAACCTCGCTCTTATCCTACAGATAGGGCAAAAGTAGGATTTATTATCACCCTACTCATTGAGAAAGCTCTGAGATGGGCCAACCCACTATGGGAGAACGATAATCCATTAGTTTATAACTATAACGCATTTGTAGCTGCTTTTCGAAGAACATTTGACCCTCCAGGTAGAAAGGTTAATGCAGCCAGATTACTGTTGCGCCTGAGACAGGAGAACCAAACACTGGTGGATTATGCACTAGAGTTCAGGTCTCTGGCGGCAGAAATCAAGTGGAATGAGCAGGCGTATATGGATGTATTTTTGAATGGCCTATCTGATGTAATCCTTGATGAGGTTGCTACCAGAGAACTCCCTGAGAATTTAGAGGATTTAATTTCGTTCATCTCTCGTATAGATGAACGTCTAAGAGAGAGACAGAACACTCGAGAGAGGAACCAGAGACCTTCTTTTAGGTTAGCTCCCGCTGTTCCAAGTCCTGACTCCACGATATCTTTGCTTACTGAACCTATGCAGATAGGGTATACCCGCCTCTCTGAGGAGGAAAGACAGCACAGGAGAAGAGAGGGTTTGTGTATGTATTGTGGAGCCAAGGGTCATTTACTCTCGAACTGTTCTAACCGCCCGGGAAACGCTCGCACCTAAGTCTCTCTAGAGGACAGGCCTTGGGTGTTTCTATTTTGTCCTCTACTCCTGATTATAAAGATCACAGGCTTCTGCTACCAGTTTCCTTAACTTGGGGGAAGGAAGTAGTAAGGGCTATGGCATTGATAGATTCCGGTGCTGCTGAGAATTTTATCGACCAAGCCTTTGCTAGTAAGAACAATTTCCCATCCCAGCTAAGGGAGACACCTTTGGCCGTTGAGGCCATAGATGGTAGACCACTACTAGACCCTGTTATCTTTCGTGAGACCATACCCATTAATTTAAATGTGGGTATCCTACACGTGGAGAATTTATCTCTTCTGCTCATTTCGTCTCCTTCCGTTCCCATAGTTCTGGGGTACCCATGGTTGAAAAAACATAACCCTATTATCGATTGGGAGTTAGGAGAGATACTCTCGTGGGGCCAGGGCTGCCAGGATCGGTGTTTGTGCAAGGTTTCTCCATTAGCTAATATTAACATACCGGAGAATCCTACTCAGTCCACAGAAAGACAAATACCAGACCTTTACCTAGACTTAAGGGCAGTGTTTGACAAGAAGAATGCCGATTCTTTGCCTCCACACAGGTCATTTGACTGTAAGATTAAGCTTCTACCCGGCACTATGCCTCCGAGGGGCCATGTATATCCTTTGTCTGTTCAGGAAAACTCGGTTCTAGAGGAGTATATTCGGGAGAATTTAGAAAAGGGATTCATCAGGAGGTCTTCTTCTCCGGCCGGGGCTGGGTTCTTTTTCATTAAGAAGAAGGATGGCACGCTGAGACCTTGTATCGATTACCGAGGCTTGAATAAAATAACTGTCAGAAATGCCTATCCTATCCCACTGATTACCGAGTTATTTGATCGTCTTAAGGGCTCCAAAATCTTCACCAAGTTAGATCTCAGAGGGGCTTACAATTTGGTGAGAATCCAGCAAGGTCACGAGTGGATGACGGCATTCAATACCCGGTATGGCCATTACGAATACACTGTTATGCCATTTGGACTATGCAATGCTCCTGCAGTATTTCAAGATTTGATTAATGAGGTACTTAGGGAGTTTCAGCATGATTGTGTTATTGTTTACCTGGACGACATACTAATACACTCTAAGGAGATTGAGACTCACCATAGACAGGTCAGAAAGGTATTACACAAGCTGCTGCAACATGGTCTATATTGCAAATTGGAGAAGTGCAGTTTTGATCAGTCTCAGGTAGACTTTCTTGGATACGTGATTTCTGGGGAGGGTTTTAAAATGGATCCTGTAAAACTTCAATCTATTTTAGACTGGCCCTTGCCCAAAGGACTCAAGGCTATCCAAAGGTTTATTGGTTTTTCCAACTACTATAGGCGCTTCATTAAAGGATACTCCTCTATCATTGCGCCTATTACCAATATGACCAAACAAGGGGCTGATACTAAGTTCTGGTCTAAGGAAGCTCTGGGTGCTTTCAAGACTCTCAAGGAACTTTTTGCCTCGGCTCCCATTCTAGTCCATCCTGATACGACTCTGCCTTTCTTGCTCGAGGTCGATGCCTCTGAGACAGCAGTTGGGGCTGTTCTGTCTCAAAGGTTAGGGGTGGATAAACCGTTACACCCTTGTGGTTTCTTCTCTAAGAAATTTTCTGGGCCTGAGAGCAGATATGACATCGGGGAAAGGGAACTGTTAGCAGTTATTAAAGCCTTAAAGGAGTGGAGACATTTGTTGGAGGGGACCCTACACCCTATTACGATTTTGACGGACCACAAAAACTTGTCCTATATTGGGGAGGCTAAGCGCTTATCCTCTAGACAAGCTCGTTGGTCCTTATTCCTGACTCACTTCAATTATGTACTGACTTACAGACCTGGTTCTAAAAACTCTAAAGCCGATGCATTATCTCGCCAATATGAACCTTCTACTGTACCTGAACCAGTTCTTTCTTCTATAGTTCCGAAATGCAATATCATTGCTAATACGAATCTCAGGATTCATTCTCCATTACTGGCCGAGATCATTAAGTTGCAACATCTAGCACCTAAACAGACTCCTGCGGGCCGTCATTTCGTTCCTCCTGCTCTTCAACTGGAACTTTTACAGTGTTTACATAATAGCAAGATGGCGGGACATCCTGGTATTCGCAAAACTTACGCGTTGATCTCTAAGGACTTCTGGTGGCCTGCTTTACGGAGGGACATTGAGGAGTTCATCGCTGCTTGTGAAGTTTGTACTAAAACCAAACAACCCCATACGCTTCCATGTGGATTCCTGCAACCCTTGGAGGTTCCAGAAAAACCATGGTCCTGTTTGGCCATGGACTTTATTGTCGATCTACCTATCTCTAAAAGACAGACTGTTATCCTCACCGTGGTTGACAGGTTTACTAAGATGGCACACTTCATTCCCCTGCCTAAACTCCCGTCTTCTCCCGAATTGGCAGAGATATTCGCTAAGGAGATTTTTCGCCTACATGGGATACCCTCTCAAATTGTATCGGACAGAGGCTCCCAATTTGTTTCCCGCTTTTGGAGGTCCTTCTGCTCTCAACTTGGTATTAAATTAAACTTTTCTTCTGCCTATCATCCTCAGTCTAACGGAGCTGCTGAACGTACCAACCAGAAAATTGAACAATATTTACGATGCTTTGTTTCTGAACACCAGGATGATTGGGTCGGTTTGATTCCTTGGGCGGAGTTTGCACACAACAATCTCGTTTGCGATTCTACTCATTCAAGCCCCTTCTTCATGAATTATGGTTTTCATCCGTCTATTCTTCCTTCGGATTCCCCTTCCCAGGGGGTGCCGTCGGTTGATGTTCATGTTGCCAATTTGAGGAAGTTGTGGGATCAAACTCGACAAATCCTTGTGCACAACTCTATGTTGGTCAAGAAACACGCTGATAAACGTAGAAGGGCGGCTCCGGTCTTTGTTCCAGGTGATAGGGTATGGCTGAGCACGAGGAACATCCGTTTAAAAGTGCCCTCCATGAAGTTCGCTCCTCGTTATATTGGACCCTACAGGGTGCTGACCCGTATCAATCCAGTTGCGTATCGTTTAGCTCTTCCTAATACCTTACGCATTCCGAACTCGTTTCACGTTTCATTGCTGAAACCACTCATATGTAACAGATTTTCCTCCACAATAGCCCCTCCTCGCCCCGTTCAGGTGGAGGGTCAGGAGGAGTATGAGGTTAACTCTATTATTGATTCTCGAATCTCCCGGGGGAGAGTACAATATCTGGTTGATTGGAAGGGATATGGTCCTGAGGAGAGGAGTTGGGTACCTCAGGAGGATGTTCATGCTCCCCGTCTCCGCAGGGCGTATCACTCTCGCTTCCCATCTCGTCCCGGTTCATTCCGCCCGGTGGGCGTATCTGAGAGGGGGGGTACTGTCAGGGTACCTGTGGTCTCTACCTCCGAAAGAGGTAGAGACTTAGCTGTTCCTCCATCCAGACGGTCTGATGGCTCCCTTCCCCGCGGTCTATCCGGTCATGCTAGGCCGGCCGCGAGGGAGTGACTGCCTTTTACAGCATCTAGGCAGGAAGTAGTCATCAGGACACTCCCCCGGAACAACCTGTCAGTCAATGGCTGCAGGACCAATCAGGACGCCTTGGGGGCGTGGTTACTGCTCTGAACAGGGTATTTAACAGAGCTTCTTTCATTAGCTCATTGCCCTGTCGTGGTTCTAGCTTGTTCTAGTCACTCAGTGCTTGTGTATTCTATTATCCCTTTTGGTTTTGACCCGGCTTGTTTACCTTACTCTGCTTATCTCTGTTACCCTTGATTCGGCTTGTCTCTCGCTTACCTGTCTTCTGTTACCCTCGACCTCGGCTTGTCTTTGACCATTCTATACTGTACTACTTACGTTAGTCCGGCCATTCTAAGGTCCGGTATACGTATCTGGCTACTGTTTGTACTCTGCGTGTTGGATCCCTGTCCCGATCCTGACAGTATGTCAGATATTTGTTGCAGATGGTAGTTAAAGGACCACTCTAGTGCCAGGAAAACATACTCTCCGCCCGGCTCTGGAAAGGGGAAAAGGGGTAAAACGGACCTTTTTCCAGCGGTGGGCGGAGAGCTCTCCTCCTCCGATCCTCCTCTTCTCCTCCCCGTCGGCTGAATGCGCACGCGC
Organism: Pelobates fuscus; assembly: GCF_036172605.1. Classification (NCBI taxonomy): domain Eukaryota; kingdom Metazoa; phylum Chordata; class Amphibia; order Anura; family Pelobatidae; genus Pelobates; species Pelobates fuscus. The sequence goes on along the minus strand of NC_086317.1, from coordinate 255,857,624 downwards.
GGCAAGAGCTGCGCGCGCATTCAGCCGGTCACATAGGAAAGCATTCATAATGCTTTCCTATGGACGCTTGCGTGCTCTCACTGTGAAAATCACAGTGAGAATCACGCAAGCGCCTCTAGCGGCTGTCAATGAGACAGCCACTAGAGGAAATAGGGGAAGGCTTAACCCATTCACAAACATAGTTTCTCTGAAACTGCTATGTTTATGAAAAAAATGGGTTAACCCTAGAAGGACCTGGCACCCAGACCACTTCATTAAGCTGAAGTGGTCTGGGTGCCTAGAGTGGTCCTTTAATGTCAGGAAGCATGTTATACATTTGGTGGGGGTAGGGTTATGAGAAGCTCTCCAACAAACTAAGTTATTTGATGATCCTCCTGCCTCCACCCCAGCTGCAATGTTACTACATCATGATCATTTCTCCTCACACTGCCCCAAAAATAGATATTTTGGCTTAAAACTTTTCAATGCAGCTAAGGTAACAATACCCTAACACCAGGTGCTTTTCCATCATTCACTGGCTGGATTAAGGTACAATTTAATAATCTTGCCTCTTCCACAATGAAAAAGAACATTATACTCAATGTTGGTTTTCTGGATGGAATTCCTAGCTTGCCCTTAAGCTAGTAAATTTCTGGACTAGAATAGACCCAACTCATGGGCAGATAAAGCTAAAACAGAATGAGACTGCTGGGCACCTGCTCATGTATTATTTTTATAACTTTTATTTGCGTTAAAATTGAATTCCACCCATTTACACGTGACCAGATTTGACCTCACGCAGATAGCCTGTGTGGTGGTTCCCCTGCTTTCAGAACACAACATACATGACAGTGAATTTATTTACCTTACTAGTATTTCTTCCTTGTTTTCCTCTTTCTATCTATCCCTCTATAATACTACCTCCTCTTTTTTTTTCCACCCTCCGTTTTACTCTCTCTCTCTCTCTCTGTCCCTCTCATTTCCCAATCTACCTCCTGTTCTGAGTGGGTACTGAACGAGGAATGCAGTGCACGAAAAAGCTGGATCTTATAATGATACAACTTAATATACCTTAATTTTTTTTTTATCATGTATACTTCTGTTAAGAGTTGTTTACCTGTTTTCTATTTTCATGCTTGAAATATCTTATTCATTGATTTTGACAATCAAGTCATTTTCATATACATATCGGTTAATGCATAAATTCTATTGGATTGGAGTGATGTTTTATTCCATATAATGAATGCAAATAAGTGACAGCTTTGTATGCTTCTGTTTCCACAACAAAACATGAATTTAACACAAAAAGCACCAGAAACGAGGAAATAGCATAACAGGCAAGCATCATGCACCCGATGTGATATATACCTCTACCTACATCTCTATTACATTTTTCTAGTAATGTGCCTTTAATAGCACTGGATCAAGACAACCAACCCAATAATATACATGAAGAACTATACTACTTCTGCTTACTGCAAACAGGTAGGGAATCCATAATTATATCTGTTTGGAACTGCACAGATAACATACCTCAAAATATGTCATTAAAAGTAAGCTAAGAGTGTTGTGTGGACATATGCAGATTGAAGATGATCAACGTTCATGAACAAATATTAGAAATCAAAAGAAGAGGGGGCGGAGCTTGACAGCCAACCTGAGCGGTTGCACTTCAGATGAGCTCCGGGACATCCCGGCAACTAAAGCACGCAGCCCAGAAAGGAGGCACCAACCTCAGATTACCAGCACCACCGAACCGCCGTCGCAAAGCATGGCAGAAGCCACGTGGGCCCCAGCACCGGAGACCTGTCTGCCCCCACTGCGGGGCGGCTAGACTGCCTATTCGTTGACTTCTGGGACAATATTTCTAAACGCAGGGGCACTCCGGAAAGAGTCCAACCGACATCAGTCCCAAGGAAACCCGCACAGGAGCCTACAGCACCGGCATGGGCCCCGAGAGTGACCTGGATAGCAGGGAGAGGGAGGCGGAAAACCCGACTCAAGCTCCAGTACCCCAACCCTTGCCCACTGGTGAGTCGCCTAAAGCCTCAGCAGAGACGCACTCCAGGGCTACCCCCTCACGGCCTCTCTTTCGGGCATCGAGCCCCATCTAGGAGACAGCGCCATGTCAGAGGGCCCCACACTCCCAGGCAAGACCCACCCCGTAACAGCTCCCGTCCAGGCCCATGGATTCATGTGGGACACACCAACACTCACCATCCTAAAGCACCAGGAGACCCAGCGACGGAAACCAGCCGGCACAAAGTCCAACGATGAGAGACACTGGTTCTCCTTACTCCCCATAATGGCGGCTCCAGCAAACGGGTTCGCAAGCCCACGGGGCGCTCACCCACAGTTGCAACCATATGGCAGAACCGGTGTCGGTTAACTACAAGTTAGCTCCCTTCTGAGAGGTCTCACGCCAGACATGGGGACAGTTCCTGTATTTTCAACCAGCTACTGTGACCTGGTCCAAGCTCATGTTTTTAACCATTTTCTTTTTAATGAATTTCTGTTTCTATAATTTCTTCACACACACACGCTGGATATGTGCATAGATAGCTTGTTACCTAATAACCACATGTTGACAAATATGCCTGTCCGGCAATCGATTCGCTAATTTTTCTTTCTCGTACTCTTGTCTCATAAGCATGTTATTTTACTCTTTTCTCATGGCTAAGCTTACCTTCCCATATTTCTTCCAAACTGTCAGTACATAGAACCTGACTTACTGACACATGCCTTGTCCCGAAGCTGACAAGTTAGCTAATCTTCTGTTCATTCTACATCATATTATGAAATGTGCACTGTTATCGGATGCCATACCATTGTCTCTAAATGTTGATTATTATGCTAGCAATAGCTGTTGTGGCTTTGCTTGCCCCATTGTATCATACATGCACGATAAAATAAAGATTTAAAAAAAATAAATCAAAAGAGCAGCAGCACTAAGAGCCAAGTATCTAAAAAGAGACTTGTAGTTAGGATGTCTCCCCGTATTTACAACAAATGAAACCAAGTTGGTACAAGGCATGTACAGTCATGTTGCCCAAGGCAATATTGCACAGCCATTACAGCCCACTAGTTCGCTTCCCCTAAATTTTTTTATAAGCTATAAAACATTGTATACTGCACATTTCACTTGGTTTGCTCACTAGACTAGGATAACCATGACTCCTCTCCTGCAACTTTCAAAAATTACATACTAAGCCCTCGATGAATTCGTACCACTACTTTTACCCTATGTGTCACTATACCCCACCCTCTCTAGAATGTAAGCTCATGGAGCAGGGCCCTCCACCTCTCTGTTCCTGTACGTCCAGTTGTCTGGTTACAATTACATGTCTGTTAGTCCATCCATTGTACAGCGCTATGGAATCTGATGGCGCTATATAAATAATAAAATAATAATAACGGCATAGAATAAGTACTGACGTAAACAGATTGAAAAAAAGGATTCTGGGTAAAATGTATTTATTTATTGTGATTATGGGATACATGTACCACAACATAAACATGGGGCTATATGGGTAACATATTTCAGTTATTACATTGTTCCCAAGCGTAGACAATATTAAATACAAACCATGCTATACATCGCAAGTAGTGACAGTACAGACATAAATGAGTTTAGCAGCATATATATACACACCAATACATATATATGGGAAACAAAGAAATCTGTTAAAACAACAACATACCGTATATACTCGAGTATAAGCCAACCCGAATATAAGCCGAGGCCCCTAATTTTACCCCAAAAAACTGGGAAAACTTATTGACTCGAGTATAAGACTAGGGTGGGAAATGCAGCAGCTACTGGTAAATTTCTAAATAAAATCAGATCCTAAAAAAATTATATTAATTGAATATTTATTTACAGTGTGTGTATATAATGAATGCAGTGTGTGTGTATGAGTGCAGCGTGTGTATATGAGTGCAGCGTGTGTGTATGAGTGCAGCGTGTGTGTATGAGTGCAGCGTTTGTGTATGAGTGCAGCGTTTGTGTATGAGTGCAGCGTGTGTATGAGTGCAGCGTTTGTGTATGAGTGCAGCGTTTGTGTATGAGTGCAGCGTGTGTGTATGAGTGCAGCGTGTGTGTATGAGTGCAGCGTGTGTGTATGAGTGCAGCGTGTGTGTATGAGTGCAGCGTGTGTGTATGAGTGCAGCGTGTGTGTATGAGTGCAGCGTGTGTGTGTATGTGTGCAGTGTGTGTGTGTGTTGCAGAGCCTTTGTGGGGGGTGGGCAATTGTATTATTATTATTTGTAATTATTTTAATATTTTATTATTTTATTTTATTTAATTATTATTATATTTTATTATTTTAATATTTTTTATTGTTATTTTTTATTTTATTTGTAATATTATTATTTTTTTTACTTATTAATATTTTATTATTTCGATTTTTTTTTTTTCGTCCCCCCTCCCTGCTTGATACATGGCAGGGAGAGGGGCTCTCCTTCCCTGGTGGTCCAGTGGGATTGGTAGTTCAGTGGGGGGGCTGTGGGGGCTGCAGAGAGTTTACTTACCTCTCCTGCAGCTCCTGCCAGCTCTCTTCTCCTACGCGCCATCCATTCAGCTCTTCTGTCAGCTCACACTGTAAGTCTCGCGAGAGCCGGCTCTCGCGAGACTTACACTGGGAGCTGACCGAGGTGCTGAACGGACGGCGCGGAGGAGAAGAGAGCTGACAGGAGCTGCAGGAGAGGTAAGTAAACTTTCTGCAGCCCCCACAGCCCCCCTGTCTGTATTATGGCAATGCAAATTGCCATAATACAGACAGTGACTCGAGTATAAGCCGAGTTGGGGTTTTTCAGCACAAAAAATGTGCTGAAAAACTCGGCTTATACTCGAGTATATACGGTACCTTTTAATGTGAATATTTACATTGCTAAATTGTTAAAGCGGCACTGTCATGCCGAAACCCGTTTTTTTTTTAATCCCCCTCCCGCCTCCACTACATCCAATCGACCCCCTAGTCACCCCCAAATGCCCCTAAGCCCCCCACATTACCTTTTTTTTATTCTTTATCTTCTGCCCCGATCTTTATTCAGGGCGCCGCCATCTTTTGTGTGGGTAGGTGAAGTCCCTGTGGGACACGTCATCTACCCACACTACACAGACTGTGAGATTCCCGCACATGCCCAGTGAAACACCTGGACATGCGAACGGGAATTTCACCTATTCATTCATTCATCAGACAGACGAATGAATGAATAGAAAAAATCTAACGAACACACTAACACCGAATATCAGTGTTCGTTTGTTTGTTCGGTTTATTACAAGGAGGGAGCTACCGGCGTGCAGCTCCCTCCTTGTAATATGTAAAGACAGAAGCGGCAGGGAGCTGTGCTCCCCACCACTTCATTAGCCCCCCAGGTCCCCCCCTCACTGTATGGGGGTCAATATGACCCCCATAATAGCACAAGGGAGATTAAAATCTCCCCAATGCCCCTACTCGCTATACCGCGAGTAGGGGCATGTCCACTAAACAGTGAGCAGCCTGTGGCTGCTCACTGTAAAAAAAAAATGGTAATAAGGGGGGGGGGGACACCTACTGTCCTCCCCCTGGCCCCCACCCCTGCGCAGGGGTGGGGGCCCTAATAAAACAATAAGGGGGGGACCTACTGTCCTCCCCCCCGCCCCCACCCCTGAGCGGTGGGTGGGGGCCTTAATAAAACAATAAGGGGGGGGACCTATTGTCCTCCCCCCCGCCCCCACCCCTGCGCGGTGGGTGGGGGCCCTAATAAAACAATAAGGGGGGGGACCTACTGTCCTCCCCCCCTGGCCCCCACCCCTGCGCGGTGGGTGGGGGCCCTAATAAAACAATAAGGGGGGGGACCTACTGTCCTCCCCCCCTGGCCCCCACCCCTGAGCGGTGGGTGGGGGCCCTAATAAAACAATAAGGGGGGGGGACCTACTGTCCTCCCCCCCTGGCCCCCACCCCTGCGCGGTGGGTGGGGGCCCTAATAAAATAATAAGGGGGGGGACCTACTGTCCTCCCCCCCTGGCCCCCACCCCTGAGCGGTGGGTGGGGGCCCTAATAAAACAATAAGGGGGGGGACCTACTGTCCTCCCCCCCTGGCCCCCACCCCTGCGTGGTGGGTGGGGGCCCTAAATGAACCCCCCCCATCAAGGTGACTAGGGGTCCCAAGCCCCTAGTCACCCCCCCACCCAAAACATTCTACCCCTACCTACCCCCCTCACCCTAAAAATAGTGAGGGGGGGAATAAAATAACTAACCTGTAAAAAAAAAAAAATTAAACTTACCATTTGACGTCTTCTTTTTTCTAAATTCTTCTTTCTTCAGCCCCCCAAAAGGCCAAATAAAAATCCATCATACCCGTCGCAATATAAAAAAAAAAAAACGAGCGCAAACAAAAATTAATCCATGTTCACTCATGGAGGGCACGCCGCATACTGAGCTCGCAGGGCGGGTCAAGGCTTATAAAGCCTGTGTCATTTTACAAGCGTGGGAAAATTCCAAAGAACTTTCCCACGCTTGTAAAATGACACAGAGCAGTGTGATTGGATGGCTTGAAATCCATCCAATCACAGTGCTCTGTGTCATTTTACACAGCGTGGGAAAATGTAACTTTCCCACGCTGTGTAAAATGACACAGAGCACTGTGATTGGATGGTTTGAAATCCATCCAATCACACTGCTCTGTGTCATTTTACAAGCGTGGGAAAGTTCTTTGGAATTTTCCCACGCTTGTAAAATGACACAGAGCACTGTGATTGGATGGCTTGAAAACCATCCAATCACAGTGCTCTGTGTCATTTTACACAGCGTGGGAAAGTTCTTTTGAATTTTCCCACGCTGTGTAAAATGACACAGAGCACTCTGATTGGCTTAAACCAACCAATCAGTGTGTTCTAAGCCTAATTGCAGGGCGGGGCAAGGCTTTATAAGCCTTGACCCGCCCTGCGGAGCTCAGTATGCGGCGTGCCCTCCATGGGTGAAGATGGATTAATTTTTGTTTGCGCTCTTTTTTTTTTTTTTTTTTAAGTGCGACGGGTATGATGGATTTTTATTTGGCCTTTTGGGGGGCTGAAGAAAGAAGAATTTAGAAAAAAGAAGACGTCAAATGGTAAGTTTAATTTTTTTTTTTTTTTACAGGTTAGTTATTTTATTCCCCCCTCACTATTTTTAGGGTGAGGGGGGTAGGTAGGGGATAGAATGTTTTGGGTGGGGGGGGTGGGTGACTAGGGGCTTGGGACCCCTAGTCACCTTGATGGGGGGGGGTGTTCATTTAGGGCCCCCACCCACCGCGGAGGGGTGGGGGCCGGGGGGAGGACAATAGGTCCCCCCCCTAATTGTTTTATTAGGGCCCCCACCCACCGCGCAGGGGTGGGGGCCGGGGGGAGGACAGAAGGTCCCCCCCCATATTGTTTTATTAGGGCCCCCACCCACCGCGCAGGGGTGGGGGCCGGGGGGAGGACAGTAGGTCCCCCCCCATATTGTTTTATTAGGGCCCCCACCCACCGCTCAGGGGTGGGGGCCGGGGGGGAGGACAATAGGTCCCCCCCCCTAATTGTTTTATTAGGGCCCCCACCCACCGCTCAGGGGTGGGGGCTGGGGGGAGGACAGTAGGTCCCCCCCCCATATTGTTTTATTAGGGCCCCCACCCACCGCTCAGGGGTGGGGGCCGGGGGGGAGGACAATAGGTCCCCCCCTTATTGTTTTATTAGGGCCCCCACCCACCGCTCAGGGGTGGGGGCCGGGGGGGAGGACAGTAGGTCCCCCCCCTTATTGTTTTATTAGGGCCCCCACCCACCGCTCAGGGGTGGGGGCCAGGGGGGGAGGACACTAGGTCCCCCCCCCATCTTTAACCCCCGCGCAGGGGGGGGGGGGGGGAGGAGTGTTAGTTTTTTTTTTTACAGTGAGCAGCCACAGGCTGCTCACTGCTTACTAGACATGCCCCTACTCGCGGTATAGCGAGTAGGGGCATATTATTTACTAATACTAAGTAATCTTTACTTAGTATTAGTAAATTTGGCTGAAAGACCAATTCAGGTCTTTCAGCCTTTTAGTAGATAGCTCCCTGATACCGTGGGAATTAGGGAGTTATCTACTAAGCGGCTGCAAGATGCAGCCGCGGCAATGAATAGGATCGGAGTTTCATTCATTAGAATGAAATTCCGATACGATCAAAGTACCGAATTGCTTCCTAACACCAATGGAGAAACTGTTCTCATTCTGTTAGGATGCAATTCGGCAGTTTTGCCGGCGTTCTGTCTAAGTGACAGGACGTTCGGCAGTACTGACAGGAAGCATTGTGGGAACAGGGAGGAACGCTAGGGATCATGGGAAAATTGCTCTGACCAGCGGAAATGAAGCACACTTTGCTCCTCCGCTGGTCAGAGCTGGTCAAGCGGAGGAATCCTCCATAAGACAAAGAGTCCCTACTTTGTCTTATGATTTTAAAGAAAACTAAAGAAGACAGGAAGAAAAGAATAACAGATCCTGAGAGAGGGGGAGAAGAGGAAGAGATTGAGGAAAGGTAAGTTCGGCATGACAGTGCCGCTTTAAGATCTATTGTTTATACATTGTGTGTCAACTGTCTGAAAGATCTAATTGATACTCCTCCTTTGCTTGTCTAGACTGAAGGAAAACAATGCACAACCCTTATCCCCAAGAAGGGCCGAAGCTGACTTTCCTCATGTAGTCAATACAGTTATGTGAACAAGCTATTCCAAAAAAAAAAAATAAAAAATAAAAAACGATAAAATATAGGATTTGGCTACTCATGTTTTCATAACCATAAAAACCATAAAAAGTCGACAAACTATTCTTTCTTGAAGTGGATTACCCAGTATTCTTCATTTAGCTATGGTTATAGTGTTTACAAGGAACTACAAACTTTTCCAATCAAGTTTAGTTAGCACGCATCGCAGTCTTACAATTTAGACACTTTTGATCAAATATCTGATTCAGAGGCTATGTTATTAATGCTACTGGGGCCTTAAAGGGATACTATAGTGTCAGAAATACAAAACTGTATTCCTGGCACTAACGCTCCCCATGCCTCCCTCCTCCTTTAACCTAAAATCCTTTATTTACTTACCTTATCCCAGCGCATTTGAAGCTCCTCCTCCGTCCGGCGACAAGCAGGCTCTAATGCGCATGCGCTGCAAATGCTGCATGTGCATTCGATCTCCCCATAGGAAAGCATTGAATCATGTTTAACATTGCAGCAGGAGGGGAAAAGGGACTCTGCACCCAGAACACTTCAATGAGCTCAAGTGGTCTGGGTGCCTATAGTGTCCCTTTAGCCTCTCAGCCTCATACTGATATCATGAGTTGAGTGAAGGAACCCGGTCAGTGTGCACACAAAGTCACAAACTCACCCCCACTGCATTCAGTTTCCTTGACTTGCAAACACAATAAATTAGAAAGTACCGTATATACTCGAGTATAAGCCGACCCAAATATAAGCCGAGGCCCCTAATTTTACCCCCAAAAACTGGGAAAACTTATTGACTCGAGTATAAGACTAGGGTGGGAAATGCAGCAGCTACTGGTAAATTTCTAAATAAAATGAGATCCTAAAAAAATTATATTAATTGAATATTTATTTACAGTGTGTGTATATAATGAATGCAGTGTGTGTGTATGAGTACAGTGTGTGTAAGAGTGCAGTGTGTGTGTATGAGTGCAGTGTGTGTGTATGAGTGCAGTGTGTGTGTGTATGAGTGCAGTGTGTGTGTGTATGAGTGCAGTGTGTGTGTGTGTATGAGTGCAGTGTGTGTATGAGTGCAGTGTGTGTGTGTGTGTGAGTGTGTGTGTGAGTGCAGTGTGAGTGTGTGTATGAGTGCAGTGTGTGTGTGTGTGATGCAGTGTGTGTGTATGAATGCAGCGTGTGTGTGATGCAGTGTGTGTGTGTATGAATGCAGTGTGTGTGTATGAATGCAGTGTGAGTGTGTATGAGTGCAGTGTGAATGAGTGCAGTGTGAGTGTGTATGAATGCAGTGTGAGTGTGTATGAGTGCAGTGTGAGTGTGTATGAGTGCAGTGTGAGTGTGTATGAGTGGAGTGTGAGTGTGTGTATGAGTGCAGTGTGTGTGATGCAGTGTGTGTGATGCAGTGTGTGTGTGTGATGCAGTGATGTGTGTGATGCAGTGTGTGTGTGTGTGTGTGTGTGATGCAGTGTGTGTGTGTGTGTGTGTGTGTGATGCAGTGTGTGTGTGTGTGTGTGTGTGATGCAGTGTGTGTTTGTGTTGCAGAGCCTTGGTGGGGGGTGGGCATTTTTATTTTTTTATTTTAATTATTATTTTACATTTTTTTATTATAATATTATTATTTTTTTATTATTATTATTATTTAATATTATTTTATTTATTATTTTATTATTATTATTTTTTTTCGTCCCCCCTCCCTGCTTGATACATGGCAGGGAGGGGGGCTCTCAGTCCCTGGTGGTCCAGTAGCATTGACAGTTCAGTGGGGGGCAGGGGGCCTGGCAGAGAGCACTTACCTCTCCTGCAGCTCCTGTCAGCTCCCTTCTCCTCCGCGCTGGTCTGTGCAGCTCCTCTGTCAGCTCCCAGTGTAAGTCTCGCGAGAGCCACACTATGACCCCGCGGCTCTCGCGAGACTTACACTGGGAGCTGACAGAGGTGCTGAACGGAACGGTGCGGAGGAGAAGGGAGCTGACAGGAGCTGCAGGAGAGGTATGTAAACACTCTGCAGCCCCCACAGCCCCCAGTCTGTATTATGGCAATGTGAATTGACATAATACAGACAATTGACTCGAGTATAAGCCGAGTTGGGGTTTTTCAGCACAAATAATGTGCTGAAAAACTCGGCTTATACTTGAGTATATACGGTATGTCAAAGGCAGCTTTCATATTACTTTCAAAATATGCAGATATACTAGAAATCACTGAAAACTGATGCATCAGATTTATAACAATTTTAATAATTCTGTCCCAGAGCATGTCCACTATTTTTATTATTTATGATCCCAAATATGCAGAACAATTGGTTTTCATTCTCTTAATTCTGCTTTATCTCTAAAGCAGTAGAGAAGCAACGGCTCACTAATTTCAGGATTGCATATGAAACAGTTGCAGAGAGTGATTAGTAATAATGAAATTATGCACTGCACTATCAAAGGGAATATGCATGAGAAATATATTTGCATGCTGGATGTATAACGTGTGCTATGTTCTACTTAATTTTCTTTACTGTGTAACACAATCTTCCTGTCATCTATAGGCACTGACAGTCAGAAAGTCTGTCTCACAGACAATATTTCCAGTAATGAGTCCAATAATCAAATGATTCACTATGGCATATGTACAATAAAAATCCCTTTGTATATAGTGTATTACCTCTTCTCTCTATATATATATTTTTACAGTCACAGTCATATGGTTTTACATATCAGGAAATAATAACAATCACCTGTTACTTAGCAGGTGTTAAAATTAGGTAAATACAACCTCTGATGAACAACAAAACATGACATATTACACCTGTTTATTTAACAAAAACAAAGAAAAATGGAGAAGCGATGTATGAAAAACTAAGTTCACTGTTACAGCGTCTATAGGAATTAAGAGGCTACGTAGCAGACAGGTGCTGTTAATCAAAAGTCCTTGATTAATTGATCATCAGCGAGTGTGACCATCTCTATAAAAGTTAACGTTTTAGAAGTTTCGCAGACTGGAGCAATCAGGTGTTATAACACAATGCTTAGGAGGAAAGACGCAATTGTTGCTGGCCATTAAACTGGAAAGGGTTATAAGGCCATTTCCAAACAACTTAAAGTCCACCATTCTCCAGTGAGAAGGATTATTCAAAGGTGGAAAACATTCAAGACAGCTCCAATCTTGCCAGGAGTGGATGTCCTAGCACATTCACCCTAAGGTCAGACCATGTAATACATGTTTGTTTTCCTAACACTATAATGCTCCTTTAAAAAATTGACTCTCTGTGACACTGTGATTCATGACTGTGTAAGCATTCATAGGAAAGGCAAGTTTATGACAATATTTTTTTCTATAATAAGAATCACAAACATGTCATATAATTATAAATAAGTGCAGTTACACCATATTTTATGGAGTGATACACACTACTCCTACTTTATCAGATGAATGGAAACCAATCGAATATTTAACTGGACAATTCTCCTAGAACTGTTTATTCATCGTTACATGTTTTTGCAATAGCTTATTGGCTTCTTTTTTTATAATGGTGTTAGCTTTCAAATACACAAACAGCTCTCTTTACAGCGTGTTCCCACGTGGCAGTAAGAACGCCACCAGACAAATACTTACACCACATGATGCAGTGCTTGGATTGCAGCACCCGCCAGTCCCACTCCAGTCCGAGCACGTTCGTGGACTCGGCAGGTGCATATTCCGATCTCTTTGACAGCAGCCAGGGATGAAAGTATTAAAGATGCCAGCCACTGCACACCAGATCCCTGCTCCATATGTCCCATGTGGTGTAATGATCAGGAATGTGCATGTGACGCCACGCGCGCATGGTCCAACATCACATGACCAGTAGTGACCAATCACTGACGTTCTTAGGGTACTTAAACATATTTTGATATTTTCTCAGTGCTCTATCGTGGTTTCCACTTTAGTTATCTGAGACCGTGTTTATTCTATTGATTCCTGTGTATTTTGACCTTGGCTTCTGTATCCCTTGTCTATCAGTGTTGTTACATTCTGTTTCCCCGACCTCGGCCTGTCCTGTACTATTCTTTTATTATGTTAAATCCGGCCATTCTAGCGTCTAGTAATACGTTTCACGGTTTCTTAGTCTATTTATTTGTTACTTAAATTTCTGTGAGTCGGGAATTCAAATTAGCATTAAAGTTGATAAATAAAAATGTGCATGATTTTAAGATAGGGTCGACTCATTCTTCCTTGGCGGAAAACTTGCTGTCTGTCTGCCTCCACTACTTCTGACATAGAGACAAAAATTCAGAGCTATGTCTGGTGGTGCATGGCGTAGCTTATTCACTGAGTATGATCAGCTGAGATTCTCAGAAAAAGAGCTATACAGAGCTTAAAGCGGCACTGTCATGCCGAATCCCGTTTTTTTTTTAACCCCCCTCCCGCCTCCACTACATCCAATCGACCCCCTAGTCACCCCCAAATGCCCCTAAGCCCCCCACATTACCTCTTTTTAATTCTTTATCTTCTGCCCCGATCTTTATTCAGGGCGCCGCCATCTTTGTGTGGGTAGGTGAAGTCCCTGTGGGACACGTCATCTACCCACACTACACAGACTGTGAGATTCCCGCACATGCCCAGTGAAACACCTGGACATGCGAACGGGAATTTCACCTATTCATTCATTCATCAGACAGACGAATGAATGAATAGAAAAAATCAGATGAACAAACTAACACTGAGTATCACTGAGTATCAGTGTTAGTTTGTTCGTTCAGTTTATTACAAGGAGGGAGCTACCGGCGTGCAGCTCCCTCCTTGTAATATGTAACTATAGAAGCGGCAGGGAGCAGAGCTCCTCGCCACTTCCTAAGCCCCCCATGTCCCCCCCTCACTCTATGGGGGTCAATATGACCCCCATAATAGCACAAGGGAGATTAAAATCTCCCCAATACCCCTACTCGCTATACCGCGAGTAGGGGCATGTCCACTAAACAGTGAGCAGCCTGTGTCTGCTCACTGTAAAAAAAAAATGGGAATAAGGGGGGGACCTACTGTCCCCCCCCCCCGGCCCCCACCCCTGCGCGGTGGGTGGGGGCCCTAATAAAACAATAAGGGGGGGGACCTATTGTCCTCCCCCCCCGGCCCCCACCCCTGCGCGGTGGGTGGGAGCCCTAATAAAACAATAAGGGGGGGGGACCTATTGTCCTCCCCCCCGGCCCCCACCCCTGCGCGGTGGGTGGGGGCCCTAATAAAACAATAAGGGGGGGACCTACTGTCCTCCCCCCCTGGCCCCCACCCCTGAGCGGTGGGTGGGGGCCCTAATAAAACAATAAGCGGGGGGGACCTATTGTCCTCCCCCCCGGCCCCCACCCCTGCGCGGTGGGTGGGGGCCCTAATAAAAACAATAAGGGGGGGGGACCTACTGTCCTCCCCCCGGCCCCCACCCCTGCGCGGTGGGTGGGGGCCCTAATAAAACAATAAGGGGGGGGGACCTACTGTCCTCCCCCCCTGCCCCCACCCCTGAGCGGTGGGTGGGGGCCCTAATAAAACAATAAGGGGGGGGGACCTACTGTCCTCCCCCCCTGGCCCCCACCCCTGAGCGGTGGGTGGGGGCCCTAATAAAACAATAAGGGGGGGGACCTACTGTCCTCCCCCCCCGGCCCTCACCCCTGCGCGGTGGGTGGGGGCCCTAATAAAACAATAAGGGGGGGGGACCTACTGTCCTCCCCCCCTGGCCCCCACCCCTGCGCGGTGGGTGGGGGCCCTAATAAAACAATAAGGGGGGGGACCTACTGTCCTCCCCCCCTGGCCCCCACCCTTGCGCGGTGGGTGGGGGCCCTAAATGACCCCCCCCATCAAGGTGACTAGGGGTCCCAAGCCCCTAGTCACCCCCCACCCAACACATTCTATCCCCTACCTACCCCCCTCACCCTAAAAATAGTGAGGGGGGAATAAAATAACTAACCTGTAAAAAAAAAAAAAAATAAACTTACCATTTGACGTCTTCTTTTTTCTAAATTCTTCTTACTTCAGCCCCCCAAAAGGCCAAATAAAAATCCATAAACCCGTCGCACTTTAAAAAAAAAAAAAAAAACGAGCGCAAACAAAAATTAATCCATCTTCACCCATGGAGGGCACGCCGCGTACTGAGCTCCGCAGGGCGGGTCAAGGCTTATAAATCCTTGCCCCGCCCTGCAATTAGGCTTAGAACACAATGATTGGTTGGTTTAAGCCAATCAGAGTGCTCTGTGTCATTTTACACAGCGTGGGAAAATTCAAAAGAACTTTCCCACGCTGTGTAAAATGACAGATCACTGTGATTGGATGGTTTTCAAGCCATCCAATCACAGTGCTCTGTGTCATTTTACAAGCGTGGGAAAATTCCAAAGAACTTTCCCACGCTTGTAAAATGACACAGAGCAGTGTGATTGGATGGATTTCAAGCCATCCAATCACAGTGCTCTGTGTCATTTTACACAGCGTGGGATAGTTCAATTTTCCCACGCTGTGTAAAATGACACAGAGCACTGTGATTGGATGGTTTGAAATCCATCCAATCACAGTGCTCTGTGTCATTTTACAAGCGTGGGAAAGTTCTTTGGAATTTTCCCACGCTTGTAAAATGACACAGAGCACTGTGATTGGATGGCTTGAAAACCATCCAATCACAGTGATCTGTCATTTTACACAGCGTGGGAAAGTTCTTTTGAATTTTCCCACGCTGTGTAAAATGACACAGAGCACTCTGATTGGCTTAAACCAACCAATCATTGTGTTCTAAGCCTAATTGCAGGGCGGGGCAAGGCTTTATAAGCCTTGACCCGCCCTGCTGAGCTCAGTACGCGGCGTGCCCTCCATGGGTGAAGATGGATTAATTTTTGTTTGCGCTCGTTTTTTGTTTTTTTTTTTAAAGTGCGACGGGTTTATGGATTTTTATTTGGCCTTTTGGGGGGCTGAAGTAAGAAGAATTTAGAAAAAAGAAGACGTCAAATGGCAAGTTTAATTTTTTTTTTTTTACAGGTTAGTTATTTTATTCCCCCCTCACTATTTTTAGGGTGAGGGGGGTAGGTAGGGGATAGAATGTTTTGGGTGGGGGGTGACTAGGGGCTTGGGACCCCTAGTCACCTTGATGGGGGGGGGTTCATTTAGGGCACCCACCCACCGCGCAGGGGTGGGGGCTAGGGGGGAGGACAGTAGGTCCCCCCCCTTATTGTTTTATTAGGGCCCCCACCCACCGCTCAGGGGTGGGGGCCGGGGGGGAGGACAGTAGGTCCCCCCCCTTATTGTTTTTATTAGGGCCCCCACCCACCGCGCAGGGGTGGGGGCCAGGGGGGGAGGACAATAGGTCCCCCCCCTTATTGTTTTATTAGGGCCCCCACCCACCGCGCAGGGGTGGGGGCCGGGGGGAGGACAGTAGGTCCCCCCCCCTTATTGTTTTATTAGGGCCCCCACCCACCGCTCAGGGGTGGGGGCCGGGGGGGAGGACAGTAGGTCCCCCCCCCCTTATTGTTTTTATTAGGGCACCCACCCACCGCGCAGGGGTGGGGGCGGGGGGGAGGACAGTAGGTCCCCCCCCTTATTGTTTTATTAGGGCCCCCACCCACCGCTCAGGGGTGGGGGCCGGGGGGGAGGTCAGTAGGTCCCCCCCCCTTATTGTTTTATTAGGGCCCCCACCCACCGCGCAGGGGTGGGGGCCGGGGGGGAGGACAGTAGGTCCCCCCCCTTATTGTTTTTATTAGGGCCCCCACCCACCGCTCAGGGGTGGGGGCCGGGGGGGAGGACAGTAGCCTCCCCCCCCCCCCCAATCTTTAACCCCCGCGCAGGGGAGGGGGGGTGTTTATTAGTTTTTGTTTTGTTTTTTACAGTGAGCAGCCACAGGCTGCTCACTGCTTACTAGACATGCCCCTACTCGCGGTATAGCGAGTAGGGGCATATTATTTACTAATACTAAGTAATCTTTACTTAGTATTAGTAAAGTTGGCTGAAAGACCAATTCAGGTCTTTCAGCCTTTTAGTAGATAGCTCCCTGATACCGTGGGAATTAGGGAGTTATCTACTAAGCGGCTGCAAGATGCAGCCACAGCAATGAATAGGATCGGAGTTTCATTCATTAGAATGAAATTCCGATACAAACAAAGTACCGAATTGCATCCTAACACCAATGGAGAAACAGTGCTCATTCTGTTAGGATGCAATTCGGCAGTTTTGCCGGCGTTCTGTCTAAGTGACAGGACGTTCGGCAATACTGACAGGAAGCATTGTGGGAACAGGGAGGAAAGCTAGGGATCATGGGAAAATTGCTCTGACCAGCGGAAATGAAGCACACTTTGCTCCTCCGCTGGTCAGAGCTGGTCAAGCGGAGGAATCCCATAAGACAAAGAGTCCCTACTTTGTCTTATGGTTTTAAAGAAAACTAAAGAAGACAGGAAGAAAAGAAGAACAGATCCTGAGAGAGGGGGAGAAGAGGAAGAGATTGAGGAAAGGTAAGTTCGGCATGACAGTGCCGCTTTAACACAGGAGAGTTGATGGAAGCTCCAGAACTGATGATCTCCTGGACATAAAATGCTTCTCACAGTGAAGCACTGAAACACTGGGGCACATGCACAGCTATGCCATCAATGAGACACTTTGAATTCAGTGCTTTTCTATGAGAGGTACTGCATTTCCTGGGGCACAAAGCAATCAGGAAGAACACTCTTCGTGCTATCCGAATGGAATGTGCACTTCTAAAAAGAGGGCACACTGTAATCAGTTAAAGCACCACAGCTGTTGGTGGTTTGGAATGTTCCTTTAACCCCTTAAGGACACATGACATGTGTGACATGTCATGATTCCCTTTTATTCCAGAAGTTTGGTCCTTAAGGGGTTAAAGATACATTTTCTGCCTAAGATAAAATTGTATTTTTCTGTTAGTTAGCAATACATTATATAAACCATTTTTTTTTCCATGACAGGTGTTCCTAGAGTCATAAAAATTGAAACTGTTGAAAACATATGTCATAAAATATTTCCACTGGCTCACTTGGCAATTCTAGTTTATACATTTATTATAGACAGCTGATAACAGGGAGGTCTGATGAGGACAAAACTTGGGCATACAATGATTTACCCCAGTGTTTATTTAGAAAAAAACAGAGACAGCAACACACTGCAAATTTAATATAATCCACTTGGAGCCTGTGATTTTTAAGTATGGCGAAATGACAACAACATAAGACAGCCTAGACAAGGAAAGTACAAAAACAACAGGCTCCTATTGAAACTAGGTAAATCTACTAGAAGGGTTCTTGGAATTTAATGGAGAGAGAATGACTGCCTTAATTTGACAAAAACATGTGAGCAGTAAAGATGAGATTAGATTAGGAAAGACAGTGGTATGGCCTATAAAGAAGTAAATGTTACCTTGTAAGTAGTCAGCCAGATCTCCACCATTGCAATACTGTAGAAAGGAAAAACACACACTCATTAGCTTTGTAAGAAATTTAAGCTTGTTGGGTGCATCTATTTGATCAATAACAATATTTTTTATATTTGGCATAATATATTATGCCTGGCCCTTTAATCCCCAAAATGATTTCCACAACATGTATGTAAACCATATTCATTCTTTTAACGTCAGAGTTTTTGTAACATTACTAGGAAAGATTTGGCAGCTGATGAAGCAGCGACGTTCCTCTGGCTGTCGGCTGCACTGGGAGAAAAAGTGCCAGGAACTGCACAGAGCTATTACTCCTCACAATGACATCACGGCTGTTAATGTCTACATTAGGTCATAATGTCTACATAATGTCTACATTAGAGTCAGGGAAGGGTATGAAATTAACACCTAATTTAACAACGCAGAGCTGGTGTTGAATTCAGTTACGCTCGGACGTCAGTTTAAAGATCAGTGATATTTACGATCATGTAAAGAAAAAAAGATTGGAAAACAAAACAGTGGCGCACAGTGGTTAACTGGGGAAGCAAAAAATAGCCAAGGGTAGGATCACCAACACTCTAATAATAATAATATAAACCAAATAAAAATGGAAAGTGCACACAGACAGGTGATGTAATTACCAAACACAGTCTGTCATCAAGGTAGAATAAAACTACAAAAATATACCACATATGCTGTACACTGCATTTAAAATTTAGAGACAACTCTTGTGGCTCTCCAAAGTGCGAGTTGTTCAATTGAGATAGCTTTAGATTTTATTTTTATGTAAACATTTTACACTATAATATCAGTCTGCATATTTTTGTAGTTTTATTCTACCTTGATAACACACTGTTATCTCCATCATAGAAACCGTGATAGGGGATGCTTTTGAGAGTGGAGATCAGGAGCTAAATGCATGTTTGTGTCTGTCCCACACCTCCACCTGTACTTTCATTATGTGCAATATGGAAGGGACGTTTGGCCGCAAAACTGGTGGGATCCAACAGAACACATGCAGGGGTATCTGATTCAAAAACGTTTCCTCTATTTGGACCCATTGAGGAACGAATGTGTCTAGATATGAGAGGAGCCACAATTGCAGCTTTATAAAAGGAAAACACATTACAAATGCCGTCGCCCTTGTGGGCAACAATGCTGTAAAAATATTAAGGAAACACTTGTGATGGCTCAGGGGTTAACAAAGGTTGACAGCGGTAGCTCTGCCTTTTGAGGAATAAAATACACAGTCTTTCTGAGCACATCATAAAGATTTTATTTACTTTGGTTTGCTTTATTGGAGCTGAAATGTGATGTCTTACAATTTATAGATTTTAAATTTAGATTCATTGCCCCTGCCTCAGTATTATATATGTGAGGGGGTGGGTAGGGTCATATTTTGGAGGATATGTAATTACTTGTTGACTTGTAGCCACCCAAGAGGGTAATGGGAAATTTTATGGGCCATTATTTTTTGTAGGTGTTAATCCCTAACAGAGATCAGGAGACTGGACATCTCCTGGTCCTTAACAGGTTATTTATTAACAGGGGTTAAGCCCCTATAGGACTCTCCAGTTCCAAGGTGACAGAGCATCACTCTGACCCTTATGGGGGCCTGTATTATATATTTTTTTTAAAGGGGCTTTTATGGGACTGATAATATATTACATTATAGGGAGAATACAGCTGCTGTATCTTGGAGACAGCTTGTACAAATTGTATGTTATCTGTTCAATATGGTACAATCTAATACACGACTACGCATTGCTTTGTGAGATGACATGTATCTCTCATGTAAGATGACATGAGAGATACACGGTTTAGGAACTTTAGACTAATGATAAGAGCTTCCAAATCACACACAGAAGAGAAAATAGCACAGTCAGTAAAAAAGGGGGACAAAACCTTTTTTAGATACATAAATGAGAAAAAAGTAAAACAAGGATTAGTTAGATTAAAAACAAAAGAAGGAAGGTATGTAGATGAGGATAAAGGTCTAGCTGACTGCCTCAATGAATATTTTTGTTCGGTATTTACAGATGAAAATGAAGGAAAGGGACCTCAGTTAAGAAAAAGGATAAATGAGTCATTTATTACACGTGAGTTTAAAGAGGAAGAGGTTCTATTTCAACTGTCAAAAGTAAAGACAAATAAGTCAATGGGACCTGATGGAATACACCCAAAGCTATTAAAAGAGCTTAGTGGTGTACTAGCAAAACCATTAACAGATTTATTTAACCAATCATTGATAACAGGAGTAGTCCCAGAAGATTGGAAGTTAGCGAATGTTGTGCCCATTCACAAGAAAGGTAATAGGGAGGAGTCGGGCAACTATAGGCCAGTAAGCCTAACTTCAGTAGTGGGGAAAGTGATGGAAACCATGTTAAAGGATAGGATTGTTGAACATCTAAAAACACATGGATTTCAAGATCAGAGACAACATGGGTTTACTTCAGGGAGATCATGCCAAACTAATCTTATTGATTTTTTTGATTGGGTAACTAAAATTATAGATCAGGGTGGTGCAGTAGACATTGCTTACCTCGATTTCAGTAAGGCTTTTGACACTGTTGCACATAGAAGGCTTATCAACAAACTACAATCTTTGAGTTTGGATTCCAATATTGTTGAATGGGTAAGGCAGTGGCTGAGTGACAGGCAACAGAGGGTTGTAGTCAATGGAGTATATTCGAAGCTTGGGCTTGTCACCAGTGGGGTACCTCAGGGATCTGTACTTGGACCCATTCTCTTTAATATTTTTATTAGTGATATTGCAGAAGGTCTTGATGGTAAGGTGTGTCTTTTTGCAGATGATACTAAGATATGTAACAGGGTTGATGTTCCAGGAGGGATAAGCCAAATGGAAAATTATTTAGGTAGACTAGAAAAATGGTCAGAGTTGTGGCAACTGACATTTAATGTGGATAAGTGCAAGATAATGCATCTTGGACGTAAAAACCCAAGGGCAGAGTACAGAATATTTGATAGAGTCCTAACCTCAACATCTGAGGAAAGGGATTTAGGGGTGATTATTTCTGAGGACTTAAAGGTAGGCAGACAATGTAATAGAGCAGCAGGAAATGCTAGCAGAATGCTTGGTTGTATAGGGAGAGGTATTAGCAGTAGAAAGAGGGAAGTGCTCATGCCATTGTACAGAACACTGGTGAGACCTCACTTGGAGTACTGTACACAGTACTGGAGACCCTATCTTCAGAAGGATATTGATACCTTAGAGAGAGTTCAAAGAAGGGCTACTAAACTGGTTCATGGATTGCAGGATAAAACTTACCAGGAAAGGTTAAAGGATCTTAACATGTGTGGCATGGAGGAAAGACGAGACAGGGGGGATATGATAGAAACATTTAAATACATAAAGGGAATCAACACAGTAAAGGAGGAGACTATATTTAAAAGAAGAAAAACTACCACAAAAAGAGGACATAGTCTTAAATTAGAGGGACAAAGGTTTAAAAATAATATCAGGAAGTATTACTTTACTGAGAGGGTAGTGGATGCATGGAATAGCCTTCCAGCTGAAGTGGTAGAGGTTAACACAGTAAAGGAGTTTAAGCATGCGTGGGATAGGCATAAGGCTATCCTAACTATAAGATAAGGCCAGGGACTAATGAAAGTATTTAGAAAACTGGGCAGACTAGATGGGCCGAATGGTTCTTATCTGCCGTCACATTCTATGTTTCTATGTTTCTATATACTTTTACATCAATATAAATTACAGCTCACTGTTGGAGTCACAACCCCTATACAGAGTGGCATTGTGAAGCAGGGAAGTGGTGCAGGGAATAGAGCTCATATAGGTGGAAGCTCAGGTAATGCTAGAGCTTTCAACCAGTTTAAGAGAAGTAAAAACAAAACTTGTAAAGATCATATCTGAATTCAAGGTTTAGCCAATTTTTAAACATATAAAGATGATTATTGTAAATACACTGGGAATGAAAACAAACAGGGACTGCTGACAAGTTAACTAGTTATAATTAGTTATACTAACTAGGATAATTAGTTGTGGATTCATTAGTTTAAGTAATCCTGGTTTGTTAAATACCATTGCAAGCATTTTAAGAGCATTTAAAGCACACTTGTTCCTTGTACCCCACCCCAATAAACACTACTGAACATTTACTTGGGTGAGGGAGGGTGTTGCAGAGGCAGGTAAACAATATGACTTTGTGGCACTTCCATGATCAGGGCAGCAGCATCGCCAAAGATGCTCAGGGCTTGCCCTACATATCATGTAAATAAATAAATTATATATATATATATATATATATATACACTGTTCAAAAAAATAAAGGGAACACAACAATAACACATCCTAGACCTGAATGAATTAAATATTCTTCTGAAATACTTTGTTCTTTACATAGTTAAATGTGCTGACAACAAAATCACACAAAAATTAAAAAATGGAAATCAAATTGTTCAACCCATGGAGGTCTGTATTTGGAGTCACACTCAAAATGAAAGTGGAAAACACACACTACAGGCTGATCCAACTTTGATGTAATGTCCTTAAAACAATTCAAAATGAGGCTCAGTAGTGTGTGTGGCGTCCACGTGCCTGTTTAAACTCCCTACAACGCCTGTGCATGCTCCTGATGAGGTGGGGGGATGGTCTCCTGAGGGATCTCCTCCCAGACCTGGACTAAAGCATCAGCTAACTCATGGACAGTCTGTGGTGCAACGTGACGTTTGTGGATGGAGCGAGACATGATGTCCCAGATGTCCTCAATTGCATTCAGGTCTGCGGAACGGGCGGGACAGTCCATAGCATCAATGCCTTCGTCTTGCAGGAACTGCTGACACACACTCCAGCCACTTGAGGTCTAGTATTGTCTTGCATTAGGAGGAACTCAGGGCCAACCGCACCAGCATATGGTCTCACAAGGGGTCTGAGGATCTCATCTCGGTACCTAATGGCAGTCAGGCTACCTCTGGCGAGCACATGGAGGGCTGTGCGGCCCCCCAAAGAAATGCCACCCCACACCATTACTGACCCACTGCCAAACCAGTCATGCTGGAGGATGTTGCAGGCAGCAGAACATTCTCCACAGCGTCTCCAGACTCTGTCACGTCTGTCACATGTGCTCAGTGTGAACCTGCTTTCATCTGTGAAGAGCACAGGGCGCCAGTGGCGAATTTGCCAATCTTGGTGTTCTCTGGCAAATGCCAAACGTCCTGCATGGTGTTGGGAGTCTGTTTCTGACCGTTTGAGCAGACACATGCACATTTGTGGCCTGCTGATGGTCATTTTGCAGGGCTCTGGCAGTGCTCCTCCTGTTCCTCCTTGCACAAAGCCGGAGGTAGCGGTCCTGCTGCTGGGTTGCTGCCCTCCTACAGCCTCCTCCGTGTCTCCTGATGTACTGGCCTGTCTCCTGGTAGCGCCTCCATGCTCTGGACACTACGGTGGCAGACACAGCAAACCTTCTTGCCACAGCTCGCATTGATGCTATCATGGATGAGCAGCACTACCTGAGCCACTTGTGTGGGTTGTAGACTCCGTCTCATGCTACCACTAGAGTGAAAGCACCGGCAGCATTCAAAAGTGACCAAAACATCAGCCAGGAAGCATAGGAACTGAAAAGTGGTCTGTGGTCACCACCTGCAGAACCACTTCTTTATTGGGGGTGTCTTGCTAATCGCCTATAATTTCCACCTGTTGTCTATCGCATTTGCACAACAGCATGTGAAATTGATTGTCACTCAGTGTTGCTTCCTAAGTGGACAGTTTGATTTCACAGAAGTGTGATTGACTTGCAGTTACATTGTGTTGTTTATGTGTTCCCTTTATTTTTTTTGAGCAGTGTATATACATAAAACTCAATCTACTTATAATGTTAGTAATATAAAACAAAATGTACAGCTAACATTTAGTTAGCTATTAGGTTGTGCAAAGTTCAGCTTTTTAAGGATATAAGTGTATTTCTAAGGATCCATCTTTCAGCCTCCAGAATGTATTAGCCTCCTCTTATACTTTTGTTGCCAATGGTTTAGACATTAATGGCTGTGTGTTGAGTTATTTTGAGGGGACAGCAAATTTACACTGTTATACAGGCTGTACACTTACTACTTTACATTGTAGCAGAGTGTTGTCACATGAAAAGACATAATAAAATATTTTCAAAAATGTCACTTTTGTGAGATACTGTTTACACATAGGTGAAGCATTGAACACAGGGTGAATGTCACTTGAAAGTATGGAGAATATAAGGGAACAGGAACTGCACCCAGGGACCTGTTATTTTGAGTGAGTCACAATAGACACAAATTGTATGCTCCTGGATAATTACAATCAAAACCAATTTAGCAGATGATCACCAATAAATGAGGTTTTGAGTTTCGTAACAAGATGTCACAGGCAATCATATTAAAAGCCTTGAGAAAATCAAGGAAATAGCTCCTGCAGGTTCTTTTTTGCTCTATGTCATGTTGGATCTCATTGGACTATAATGGCAGTTTGATTGAAAGAAAAGCCAGATTGAAGTAGGGGTCTTTTTTATTTTTCCTTCTGAAAAGAACTTGATTACATTTTTTAAAATTCGATTGTACTAGGGAATGTGTAAAAACATCAAGCTTTTTTTCCTTGAGTTTTACATATGAATGCAAACAAACTACAGACTTCTCTTTTCCCAGCTGCTATATGTGATGCATCATTGGTAGGTGAACGGAATTTTGTGTACGCCCAAATGTACTGCACACTGACAAACTTTGTAAATGTAGATGAATAGTTTATAGCTTACCTCCATGACCAGGTAAATAAAGGTGGGTGACTCCTGTAAAATATGACAGGGAGAAAACAAAAATGGATTAGTGATACGTCTATTGACTGTTCCAAATGCAGTAAAATTTAACAACGTTATAAATCACCAGGCAAAGTATTGTTATGGGTGTGATATCTAGTGCCTACATCCACCCATATTTTAACACAAACAGAACAATAAAAGCCATAACAAACATAAAAAGGTCTTATTCTTACATCCAAAACATAATACAATAGACCTTCCAATGTATTGATTATTAATATACACAAATAATTATGTTGTCATTGGCATTCTCAGTAGTAGCCAATAAATACAGGGATATATAAACTGGATCTTAAAGGCACAGCTCTCTAATTATTATTATTATTATGATTATTGCCATTTATATGGCACCAACAGATTCTGTAGTGCTTTACAATAGTACTTTAAAAGGACAATCACAAGAAAACTTACAGGAACAATAGGTTGAAGAGGACCCTGCTCAAACAAGCTTACAGTCTATAGTCTCTAATCACTTGCTAGGGCTATGCTGCATTGTACACAAGAGTCCTATAAGTGAGTAAATATCGATCGCGTATGCATATTTTGTCTTCCTAGCCACGAAGAATGAAATTATTTATTTGGCAAAGGAAGGGTTGATGACACGATACAATCCCAGTCTTCATGACAGAGAAGAAATCCTGAGGTAGTGTGAAATACAGCCAAGGGAGATGTGGCTGCATAAACAAAGTGATTTGAATAGCACATTGTGGCAAAAGTAACCTCGCCACTGGTTCTTGGAATGGCCTGCTTGTCAGCCTCTTGCCTCAGGACTATGGCCCATGTGTTAAGACTTTGGTTCAGGTCTATGAAAATGCGTTGTTTGTGCCTTTTCCCCTCTATGGTTTGATATATGGGGCTTACCAAACAGATTAGATTAAAGCTGTTCGTATCCAGAACTAAAAGGGAAACTCCAGTGCCAGGAAAACGATCCGTTTTCCTGGCACTGGAGGGTCCCTCTCCCTCCCACCCCCCAATCCCCGGTTACTGAAGGGGTGAAAACCCCTTCAGTGACTTACCTGAGGCAGCGGCGATGTCCCTCGTCGCTGTCTCCGCGACGCTCCTCCTCTTCATTGTGTCGGCAGTCTCGCCCACCGGCCGAGGGGACCTAATGCGCATGCGCGGCAATGCCTCACAGCGTGAGGACGTCCAGCGACGCTCTAGCACAGGTTTCCTGTGCTAGAACCCAGGAAGTGACCTCTAGTGGCTGTCTAATAGACAGCCACTAGAGGTGGAGTTAACCCTGCAATGTAATTATTGCAGTTTATAAAAAAAACTGCAATAATTACACTTGCAGGGTTAAGAGTAGTGGGAGTTGGCACCCAGACCACTCCAATGAGCAGAAGTGGTCTGGGTGCCTAGAGTGTCCCTTTAACTGTCGAACGGACCGACCATCCAGAACAGTCGTGTGCTGCTTATTGCCCTTATTTACCTCGCTAGCGGCAACGTTCTAAGTGGTTAGCTGGGTGGCCGTCGGAATTTAGGGCCACCTATAGGCTGGCGCTTTGGTACATGGGGACAGTCTAACCGTTGTATGCAACTTAGTATGTTTTTAAAAGGGTATGATGACAAAGGTTTTTGTGTTTGGCAAATATGATAGCAAATGATGTTGCATACCTGTGAGTTTAATAGCATTGTTATAATTTAAGATTAATGTGACAAAAAGCTGTAAACACCACTATAGTCTCTACAGAGAATAATTTTAAATTTGAAATATTATTATATTATTATATATATTTAATGCCCTTTTCTAGGCTCTCCAAGTATTGGTAGATAAGCCAGGCTAGTCCATTAACAAATCCTGGAAGACTGGGGACTTGGTGGCCTGAAAAACTCCTGTAATTTTGACTGGGATAAAGCATCAGCCTCAAAACTGTGACAATCAGGGACATGCGAACAAACCAAATAGAACTGATAAGAAGCAGCTACCCGGGTCAACTTTCTAATTAGTGTCATAACAGTTATTGATGAGAACCGCCCTTTATTGATGATTTTGCAAGCAGACTGATTGTTAGAACAACATCTAACCTTGCCATAATTTCCTCCACACCTGTGCTGCTGCAACAGCGGGGTAAATCTGGAATAGAGCTGAAGACTTATGCAATTCCGGTAAACTAAATGTTTCAAATGGCCAACTGGTCTCTGAGCCCCATATCGTTAAATATAGTTGCAAAACCTGTATGGGATGCTGCATTTGTCCAAATAGCTGGATAATGATCTGAAAGTGGGGGAATGAGGCAAAGTAATATTGGCCCCTCCATTTAACAGCATGCATGTGCCACGTTAAGGGATGTATAGGTAGAAATTTGAAGGTGTTGGATATATCAGTTTTTTTTCTCGAGCTCCCGTACCTGTGTGCAAAATAGCCTGTATGTCATACTGTGGCATACTGAAGGGAAAATTATTCTGATGGTATTAGTTAGTCATGGGTATGTCTAGAAATTGGATGAGTTAGTGCACCAATTTAAAAAAAGTTAAGCAATGGAAAGGCCCTACCATGAAGTCATTGTGCAACTCTTTATTAAGGAGTGCATCTACTATTTTTGGGTTGTTAATGGCAGACAGCAAATTGTCACATTTAAGTGTGCCTCTAAGGTATCTCTACCTGGAAAGTTTGTGGTTTGTATGCACACAGCAGTCTTGTTGTGCTAGTTCTAAGATTTTGTTTGTTTGAGCTAAATCACACTTTGTTGCATAAAGTATTAGCAAGTCACCTAAGATTTCTAAGAAGGGATCTGCCCTTGAACAACCCCCACTCATACCAATAAAAAGTGTCTCTTTTTGTCCATTTGAAATGTTGATAGATATCATAGCATGTGTTGGCTCTAAAGAAAACTTCCATCAACAAGGGGTACTGTACTCTAAAGTATAATATTTCACATACAGGTGCAAAATCCACAAACAGCTGCTGCAAATAAAAATACAGCAACTGACACTTGATTGCGTTCTTTTCTAATGTTTAAAAGTACACTCTGTAGCAGATTTCATTTTCTTTACATTAACACTTGTTGCCTACATTTAGCAATTCAGTTTTCAATTCACCACAATATGGTGTTAGGTGAATAATACCAATGAGAAGAGAGTGTGCACAGGCATGTAAATCAATAGTATTACAGACATTCAAGGGATCATCCAGGCACCATAAGTACTTAATTGAAATTAAGTTGTTATGGTGCCAGGAGGTCCCTGATGCTGATTTATCTTTAGGGGTTAAACTGTTCACGAATGGTTTAACACCAAAGTCTCCTTTCCAGTGCTCTGTCCCCCCCAAACACCAGCTTGCAGACCAGCTTAACCCCTTAAGGACCAAACTTCTGGAATAAAAGGGAATCATGACATGTCACACATGTCATGTGTCCTTAAGGGGTTAAAAACGGAAGTCTAGGACTGCCAACGGGCAGAGGGCACCATTGTTAGGCTTAGAGCATTCAGATGACAATCTCAGCCAATCAGGGGCTCCCCATACACAAAACGGCATTAGAACGGCATGAGAAATATATCTATTTTTTGCAAACAGGTTTTATGGACATGGAGCCACTGACTGGCTGAGATTATCTAAGCAACAATAAGCTAGGCTTACATTTTCAATATTTTCAGCAAATGAAGGCTAGAAGGGGCAGAGAGATCCAGCACTAAAGAGAATACTTTAGTAAGTAAGCAAGCACGCGCCAGAGACATCCTGGCACCATAACAACTTTATTTCAATTAAGTTGTTATGGTGCCTGCAGTGTTACTTTAAACCAAGATTTAGAAACTTTATATTTAGAGGAACACTCTGCACACAATAACAACTTCATCTCAATGACACATTCAGCTTATCACCAGCGCAAAGTCTGATGCTTCTGCATTTATGCTGGGGATGGAGGCAGAGGAACAACAACCTGGATGATGTTCATGGTCTGGACCACGAGTTAGCCATTTTAAGTAAGACTGCGCCCAGGACATCCAGGCTCCATAACAACTTCAGAGTGTTTTTAATTAATAGTACAATCTGAATTTATTTGTCCAAGAGCATTAGGCATTAGCTTTACTCTGAGATATAGATTATCCAACTGGGCTTAACAAAGTTACTGGATATTTCATAAAACCTTATTTACAACAGAAATCAATTATGTGATGCAAACTTTTTCATAACCTTCTCAATAAGTCCTCATTACAGCAGTTCCATTCATAACATGTATATGTAACATGTAGAACACCATTTGGGCACTAACAGGGTTAAATCAGTGGTTAGTTTTATCTTTTTTTTTTTCCACAGGAATTTAATGAGTGGAGTAAAAGTTCACTGTTGATTATTTCTCTGAATTCCTAGAATGAAAACTTCTAGGAAAATCAGGTTCCTGACATAGTTGAACAAGATTGGCTGTCCAATGACAGCTGCTTGCACAGGCAGGTCAAATTACATAAAGGTCTGTTTTGTTGCCTCTGTGCAGCTGGAGGTCTGATCTCAGATTCTGTTTTGGAAGGTAATGGAAGATGTGTACAAACGCTATAGGTTGAGAAACTGACCATAATGCTATCTAAGGTGCACAACTAAACACAAACAATAAATATGTAAAGAAAGCGGTAATCAAGTTGCATTTATTTGAAAAATATAAAACATACTAAAAAGTGCTTCAAAAAATTAAAGACCTAATACAATCTTCACTGTAGTCTATCTTTCATTAAAAGAAGGAAAAACACATGTTCATTTTGTTATAATTGTTGCTTATCTCTAGTCTTTAAAAAATATGTATTCCTAACACTATAGAGCTCTCTGCCCCCTCCCCCCCATACTAATAAAGGGGTAAAAAACCTTTACTCACCCAATGCCAGCGCAAATCTCCCTTGGCACTGGGTCTGCACTCCACCTCCTCTGATGTCATCCGACAGGGGGAGGGGGCTAATGCGCAACCTTAAGCCTGGTAAAAGCCTGCATGCGCCTCTAGTGACTGCCTGGTAGTTTAAAAAAAGAAAATGCAATGATTTACATTGCAGGACTAAGAGGGACAGGGATACAATGAGCTGAAGTGGCCTGGGTGCCTATAGTGTCCCTTTAAAATTAGTGCATATTTTAAAATGTGTCTAAAGTATAAAAACAAACCACAATAATTTTTGTTTATATGGAATGGGGGTGGGGGGGGGGCGGGAAGGAGAGACAAAGTCACACGTGTTTTTCCAGTTAGAATTCCAATGGGGCAAGTAATTTTCCACTGGTCATCATGAACATTAGATAGAAGTCACACTGAAAAGTTTAGTATGGAAACTCTTCCATACCAATTCACATTCACACCAGGGCATGACACATGCCTTTCACAGCCGCTTCTCATTTCATACTTTCCAGTGTCACCAAGTGACTTGCCAAGCCAGTTCAAATTAACGATGAGAGCAGAGTTTTCAAAAGGGTGATTGTGGTTTATACAATGGGAATGAAGCTCAAGTAAATGTCAATGTGAATGTTCCTTTCAGATACAAAGCAAAAAGGAGAATTACAACAACAAAAAAGTGTCTTATTCACTGCTTTTTTTCTGTTGTAATGTTTGCATCTGCACATTTAAAGGACAGGAAAAAAAGGTTTTCCCAACTTGTGCCTAAACTCTTACATTTAAAAGGGCACCATGACCACCAAACCGTACCGTGCCGTAAGTGTAAGGAATCTGGGGCACAAAGAGACACAGACGGGCTGGGGAAGGGGCAAAAGAGAGAGCGATAGAGGCTTTAACTAAACCCATTACATTTTAGTCTTGTCAACTAAAGTCTAATGGAGATTTAGTCAACTAAAATGTTCTGGAGATTTAGTCGACTAAAACGAAAACAATTCAGATGACTTAAATATGACTAAAACTAAAATGGCTTTTTAGTCAAAAGCCTATGACTAAAACTAAATTGAAATTTGCCGCCAAAATTAACACTTTATACGACTTGGTATTCTACCAAGAAAGTCAATGGCCCTCAAAACGCTTTAAGTTTGTGAATTGTGGCTATTTACTGGTAATTTCCCAAATAATTCCTTTTTTGTAAAAAGCGTAAAAGCCAAACTAATAATAGGTTCAGTTTGCAATCAGTTTTTCTTTTATTCCTTTAAAATTAATCCTGTAAAATGTATATTTGCACTTACTAGAGCCCTGGGTCTCAATTGTGATACACACACCAGCTAAGTGGATTGATGCTCGACTACACATTTAATACTCACTAACTGTACTGTCATTAGTATAGTTAGTTATTATTATGAGTACAGCAATTATAGGCAGGATGATTGTAAAACTGCACCTCACTGCTTTTCATTCTATTTTCCTCCTTGGAGTGTCTCTTTCTCCAGGTCTTAAATTGTAATGATTTGGCAAACAACCAATATAGAAATGTTAACTAAAATGAATAAAGTACTGATTGCCAACACTGGCGCTATAGCAAATCTTGACCTTGAAGACTGCAGATGTGCGGGCATATAGAAAGTGTGACATGCATAGAAATGCAGAAAAACTTTCGCCTTTGTCCCATTTTCAATACATTTTGGAACACGTTACAAAGAGCCAGTAGCAGCTGCTAATATGAAAGCAGCCAGCCTCACATAGAAGGATGGACATGTTTATGTAGTGTTCAGAAACCCACATGAGCAAGTTTAAAAAACATTGCCAATATGTACATTTTGGAGGCTGATTCATAGGCAATGTGGGTATTTAATTGTACCATAGAAGCGCATATAAATTGTTTGCTGTCTATTTATCATAAGAAATAAGATGATTTAACAGTCAAAGTTAAAGTAATATTTGAATGGTGCAAAAGTGATCTTTCCCTGTGGTATATTCCTCTCCAGAGGTGCTCATCTAATAGGCAGTCATTGTGTGGAAAAGGGCAGAAAACTGTGTTAAACTTGAGAGAGAGCCACCAAAACCACTGCAAATTCTAAGGATCATATGAGAAGCCAGCACTGAACAAAAGAAACTTTAATAAAGTAACAACATTTAAAAAGGCCTAAGCATCGGACTGCAAAATGAAGGTATTTTAGTTTAGTATCCCCTTTTACTTCTGCCACACTTGTTACTTTTTTTTTTAAAAATGTATTAATTTCTTTTAATTGTGTTTAGTCAACACATGCATTTCACGTGTTTCTTGAATGTAAGTTCTTTTATCAGGGCACTTCTGACTAAGGTTTCTTTTTATGAAATAATGTTCAGTTATATAATGGTTGCTAACTACACCTTATTGGCCCTGCGTGACTGGTAAGAATTACTACATAATTACGTAATCATCTCAAGGATAAAATACACAGCCTTATTTTATTTAAGCCAATTGACAATCCTAAGCATTGTTTGGCTTGTGAACTAGATAGCATTTTACAGACTCTGTTGAAAATTCAATTTCAAATTGTCAATGAGTGTATGTAAGCAATATACAGTCATGGGGAAAAGATAGTACAGCCTCTTTGAATTCTCTGGTTTTACATATCAGTACATAATAACAATCATCTGTTCCTTAGCAGATTTTTTTGCACAAGACTAAAAAAAAAAAAAATCACAGACAGCAAAAATATATTGCCAGGCAGAATGTATATTGCATACTGAACAATGAACTTAAACAAATCACATGCACGTAACCAGCAGTTCACGGAGTTCATGATGTACATTTGACAAACACGCTATTTATGAAGAGTATTTGTATTGCAAAGCTTTCCTAGAAAGGGGCCTCTCACAGCACAGTGATACAGCCTCAAGGGCCATACAGGCTTTTGGCAGAAAAGTATTTTGAAAATAAAAATAGAAATACGTTTATCAGCTGTTTGGAGACTTTTTAACACATCACAAACAACTGCAGCTGCCTGCCTCGGTTAATGGGATTCAAACCCACATCACACTTTATTGTCTAAGCATTATACTATTATACTTGTCCCCATTATATCTTCACATTTAAAGAAACACTTTCATAAACAAAGGCCTTGATAAAGGGGGCAGACATGGGAGGGGGCTCCGAGTGGAGTCATTAAAAAACCCACAGGTCTAATTTTGGCAGATTTTATTGTTAGACGCAAGTATCCTTTAATGATGAGAGAAATAACACCATCAATCGTGTCATTTTTAACAGTGCCACTTTAATGCACCATATTCGGAGTTTACTGTACACCACAATGTGATACTATTGCTGTTGGCGAGGGTTTTAATATTGTGGGTTGAAGAGTTGATACATAGCTGGAGTGGAGTAGATAAATATAGGTCTATATAATACTTTGAGTTCAATCAAAGGTTTGGTGTCACAATATGATTTATAGAACACATTTGTATTTAGGGCTGTCTTAGGGCATAGAATAGGGCTGGTTTTAGGGGCCTTAAAGGACCACTCTAGTGCCAGGAAAACATACTCGTTTTCCTGGCACTAGAGTGCCCTGAGGGTGCCCCCACCCTCAGGGACCCCCTCCCGCTGTAACGCTCAATTGTTGATAAGATGGAAACAACTGCAGATTTCTGAGTTTGATAATGTTTATTACTTTAAATAAAAAAAGATAATCAAATTGAACTGTCTCTTTAATTCCTGGCAGGTTATAACCAGCAGCGGTGTTTGAAGTTGTTTTAGGATAAGGTAAATTTAGCACAACCAGCGATAAGTTCCAAATTAGGATGCAGATAATTAAGAAGTAGGTGTTGGAAACAAGACCATGAGTTGATGTGGAGTAGATAGCGAACCACTTAGATTTAGGATGGATATATATTTAGAGCCAATCTGGTTTACTTAACTTATGAAGGAGTGATAATCCAAATTGATGATAGAGATTCCACAGAGAATCGAGGTTGCAGCAGGCAAGAGAATATCCAAAAACAGTCCGAGGTCGTAGGAGAGGAGAAGGAGGGTAAATGATTAAACAGTCCGGGTCCGATACACAGTAGAAGTAAATATTTCAGTTTGAAGTTCGCGGGAGCTTTCGAGTTGATCCAGCACTGTGGTGTTGACGCGGACTCTCTATGAACCCTGGGAACGACCACGTCATAGGAGGGGGAGTGGCCGCGCTCCGAGAACCCGGAAGTCCACGGTTAGCGAATGCCGGAAGGTCTGACAGAACCCCCCTCATAAGAAGCAGCCACCGGATGCTGTCAACGAGGTCTGGATGGGTAGCGAGCATGGTACGCGTTGATAAGTCGACGAGCATGCACCGCGGAGGACGACACCCATGAGTCTTCGTCAACTCCGTAGCCCTTCCACCGGACAAGATATTGTAAGGAACCACGATGGATTCGTGAGTCGAGAATCCTCTGTACCTCGTATTCCTCTTCACCTTGCACCAGAAGGGGATCAGGAGTAGTAAGAACATCCCTTTGGAAAGGGTCGGAGTGGTGTGGTTTAAGCAATGACACATGGAAGACTGGATGTAGTTTCATGGTAGGTGGAAGTTTCAATCTAACCACGTTTTCGTTGATGAGTGACAATATACGAAAAGGGCCAAGGAAGAGTGA
The DNA here is from genome assembly GCF_036172605.1 of Pelobates fuscus. Lineage (NCBI taxonomy): Eukaryota > Metazoa > Chordata > Amphibia > Anura > Pelobatidae > Pelobates > Pelobates fuscus. The sequence continues at coordinate 255,823,356 of NC_086317.1, read as the reverse complement.
ACTTAGTTTCTTTGAGGGACGGTTGGTAACAATGTTTTTTGAAGAGAGCCATACCAGATCACCAACCTTGTAAGTAGGGGAAGGTCGTCTACCAGTATCAAAAAACTTTTTCTGAGCAGCTGATGCATTTTTAAGGTTATCACGTAACCTGAGGAAGAGGGCAGACATGAACGAGTTATGGTTGGAGACGTATGGATTAGAAGAAGGAAGTCCTTGATCGGGGAATGAAGAAGGATGGAATCCAAAATTTGAGAAGAATGGAGTCATTTTGCTACTAGTATGTACCGAGTTGTTGTAAGAGAACTCTGCCATTGGTAACCACGTGATCCAATCATCTTGTAAATGAGAGCAATAACACCGCAAGTATTGTTCAAGACATTGGTTAACTCTCTCTGTTTGTCCGTTGGTTTGAGGATGATAGGCTGAAGATAATTTACGTTGAATGTTGAGGGAGGAACACATCTCATTCCAGAATTTGGAGGTGAACTGTGTTCCTCTGTCTGATATGATTTCTTCAGGAAGACCATGGAGTTTCACGATGTTGTTGATGAATACTTTTGCAAGTTCAGATGAAGAGGGTAATTTCTTTAAAGGAATAAAATGGGACATCTTGGTGAAACGGTCTACCACTACCAGAATGGTGGTATGATGTTGCGAAGGAGGGAGTTCTACCAAGAAATCCATTGAGATGGACTGCCAAGGTCTTTCTGGAACAGGTAGGCTCAGTAATTGACCGAATGGCGGATGATGGTCAGATTTTGATCTCAGACAGGTTGGGCAGTTTTTTACATAAGATTCTATGGTTCTGTCCTGGCGAGGCCACCAGTAATATCTTTTAGACAGCTCCAGTGTTTTTCTTGTACCAGGATGACCAGCCAGAGGGGAATCATGAATCAAGGAGAGTATTTTATTCCTAAACAAGGGAGGAATGTATAACCTGTCCTTGAAGTAGTACAAACCGTCCTTTTTTGATAGATTGCCTTGTTTGGGAAGTTCAAGATCTTCTTCTTTGAGATGTTTAATATCATCAGTTAATGACGAAATAATACCTATGATTTTAGGAGGTTGAGTTTCGTTTACAGGAAGATCTTGGTGAATTCTGGACAGGGCATCTGCCTTTTTATTTCTGGATCCAGGTCTGTAGATGATTTGAAAATTGAAACGGGAAAAGAAAAGATTCCAGCGTACTTGTCTGGCAGAGAGTGTTTTGTTGGAATGAAGATATTCAAGGTTCCTATGGTCGGTATAAACAATTACAGGAGTGCGTGTGTCTTCAAGTATGTGACGCCAGTTTTCGAATGCAGCTTTAATACTTAATAACTCTTTTTCTCCTACAGGATAATTTCGTTCAGCAGGAGACAAGGATCGTGAAAAAAAAGCTACTGGATGGAGAGGATCTTGAGGCGTTTGGTGTTGAGAGAGGACAGCCCCGATAGCTGTATCAGAAGCATCCGTTTCCATGACGTAGAGAAAAGCAGGATTAGGTAGTTGAAGAATGGGTGCACTTGTGAACCTCCGTTTTAATTCATCAAAGGCTGCTTGAGCCTCTTCGTTCCAAGCAAAGGACCGTTTACTGCTATTGAGCAGGTTGAGGGGATGAGCAACCTTGGAGTAATTTTTAATGAACTTCCTATAGAAGTTGGCAAATCCCAGAAAACGTTGTAAGTCTTTAGTATTAGTAGGAGTAGACCAGTTGACAATGCAATCTATTTTGGAGGTATCCATACTTATTGAATGAGGGGAGATAACATATCCCAAAAAAGTGATTTCATTGACTTCAAATATACATTTTTCTGGTTTTGCGTATAATTTGTGTGTTCTTAATCTGGATAATACCCATCTCACGTGTTTTCTGTGTTCTTCAAGGTTGTTGGAGTAGATGAGAATATCATCTAAGTAAATGATGACACAAACGTCTAGGAGATCTCGGAAGATATCGTTAATGAAATGCTGAAAGGTTGCAGGGGCGTTACATAGCCCGAAGGGCATGACAAGATATTCGTAAAGACCATATCGGGTTCTGAACGCCGTTTTCCATTCATCATTGGCTTTGATTCTAACAAGGTTATATGCCCCACGAAGGTCAAGTTTAGTGTAGATGGTAGCTGTTCTTAATCTTTCAATCAACTCATTGATCAGGGGAAGAGGGTAACGATTCTTGATAGTTATTTTATTTAAAGACCTGTAATCGATGATTGGCCGAATAGTCTGGTCCTTGTTTCTTACAAAAAACATGCTGGAAGCGGCTGGTGAACAGGAAGGTCTAATGAACCCCTTCCGGAGGTTTTCATCCAGGTATTCCTTGAGGGTTTTTAACTCTGATTCAGAGAGAGGGTAAATGTGTCCAAAAGGGATAGGAGCACCAGGAACAAGGTCAATCGGACAATCATAGGGTCGATGAGGAGGAAGTGTCTCTGCTTCCTTTTTACTGAACACATCAGCGAACTCTGAATAGATGGAAGGTATAGTGGATTCCCTAGTAACATGCAAAATGGGGATGTGCTGTAGACATGTTCTCTGGCAATATGCAGAGTTAAACGTGAGAGAGAAAGGAGCCCAGGTAATAAGTGGGTTGTGAGTCCGTAACCAGTCTATCCCTAATATTATAGGATAAAGAGGAGAATTTATGACATCAAAAACAAGAAATTCAGAATGGAGATAATTAGTAGTAGTCCTTAAAGGGACAGTTTCAAGGCGAATGGGCCCCGAGGAGATTAAGGAGCCATCAATAACTCTGACAGAGACGGAATTACGTTTTTGAACGCAAGGAATTTTATTTTTTGTAACAAAGGATGAGTCCAGGAACACCCCATTAGCACCGGAGTCAATAATGGCCTTAGTCGTAATTCTTTCTTTGTCCCACTGTAATATGAGAGAGACAGAGGAAAAATGAGAGGTTGGTTTAGAAGGAAGTACACTCATTATAGTCGTGGTAGAACCATGCTTACCGCCTCTTGGACGTTTCAATAGGGGACAGTCTGGGACAACATGTTCTTGCGAAGCACAGTACATGCAGAGGTTCAGTTGTCTTCTTCTGGTTCTCTCTTCTGGAGTAAGAGGACTTCTCACAACCCCTATTTCCATAGGTTCAGCGGGAGTTATAGGTTTCTCCGGTGCCTTTGAAGAGGTGAAGGGTTTTTTCCATAGAGAGCTAGTGAGTGATTTCTCAGCTTTTCTTTCCCTAAGTCTTCTGTCGATACTGATTGACAGTTGAATAAGTGTATTTAGTGTAGTAGGTAGTTCAGTTCTGGAGAGTTCATCCTTGACAGCTTCAGATAACCCAATACGGAACTGGTTACGTAGAGTTATGTCATTCCACTGAGTATCAGGTGCCCATCGTTTGAATTCAGCAATGTAATCTTCAACAGGCCGGTTTCTTTGCTGCAGTGTTCTAATGGTTAAATCTGCAGTCGCTTGTTTGTTTGGGTCTTCGTAAAGGAGAGACATGGCTTCAAAGAATTCATCCAGAGAATCCAATATGGGATCATCATTCTCAAGAAAGGAATGAGCCCAGGCCATGGGTTCACCTCTCAGAAATGAAATAACAGAACAGACTTTAGATCTTTCAGTGGGATATGATCGGGGTTTTTTTTTTTTTTTTAAATTCTTTATTTTTATTGTGCTTAGAATAACAAAGCACGCTTATATTGCCACAACAGCAAATACAAGCCGATGGAATGAAACAAGAATATCAATAACATGGCAATCATTAACAGCACATTTTTTTTTTTAAAACAAGAGAAGTCAGGCTAGGTAAAACAAACTGTAGTTGTAGGTTCGTTCATGCTGGTAACTTTGTGAAGCAATATATATACTCGCTTTTTCGAGTAGTATTTACAAACACCTCTAAAGCGTGCAAGTATGTATAAACGCAGGTACATTAAACAGTGGCACGGTTTAATTGCACATTTCAGTTGTATACACACATATGTATCTTGTCTGATATGTAGGATGCTTGAGTAGCCTATGTAGTAGGATTAGCGAGACCTGTGTATGGTGTACTAGCGAAATGGCGTATGTAATGCAAGTTAAGTGGATCAGGCTTGTACCACGTGAGGTCTATCTGTGGTGTCCTATTAGCGTCTTGTATAGTAGCTTTGACGAGTTGTAGGGTCGGATGTATGTGCCTAAGTGTACAATAAATGCTAGGCTCGTCGTGCTTATATACATAAACGTGTGACAATAGGCTTATGAAGCATGCTAGACAGGCTCTGTACAAGCTTAACGAAGTTGTGCCGCGTATTAATAGCAGGTTAATGATCGGGGTTTTAATGCAATCAACAACTTGCAAGAATTGATGAACTCTCGGTATTGGGACCTGTCTCCAGAAAATTTTTCAGGGTTGGAGACAGCAGGGTCACTAGCCGAGTGTGTAACTGTGTGAGGAGTATGGGTTTGCAAGTCCCTTACATAAGTAAGGATTCTTTCATTGGTGATCTGTAGATCTTGCATGCCTTGAGTGAGAGTATCCACTCTTTGGTTTAATCTGGTGATTTCAGAAGTGAGATCTGCTGTATCCATTAATTAGGCTGGATCAATCTGTAACGCTCAATTGTTGATAAGATGGAAACAACTGCAGATTTCTGAGTTTGATAATGTTTATTACTTTAAATAAAAAAAGATAATCAAATTGAACTGTCTCTTTAATTCCTGGCAGGTTATAACCAGCAGCGGTGTTTGAAGTTGTTTTAGGATAAGGTAAATTTAGCACAACCAGCGATAAGTTCCAAATTAGGATGCAGATAATTAAGAAGTAGGTGTTGGAAACAAGACCATGAGTTGATGTGGAGTAGATAGCGAACCACTTAGATTTAGGATGGATATATATTTAGAGCCAATCTGGTTTACTTAACTTATGAAGGAGTGATAATCCAAATTGATGATAGAGATTCCACAGAGAATCGAGGTTGCAGCAGGCAAGAGAATATCCAAAAACAGTCCGAGGTCGTAGGAGAGGAGAAGGAGGGTAAATGATTAAACAGTCCGGGTCCGATACACAGTAGAAGTAAATATTTCAGTTTGAAGTTCGCGGGAGCTTTCGAGTTGATCCAGCACTGTGGTGTTGACGCGGACTCTCTATGAACCCTGGGAACGACCACGTCATAGGAGGGGGAGTGGCCGCGCTCCGAGAACCCGGAAGTCCACGGTTAGCGAATGCCGGAAGGTCTGACACCCGCCCGGCTCTGGAAAGGGGAAAAGGGTTAAAACTTACCTTTTTCCAGCGCTGGGCGGGGAGCTCTCCTCCTCCTCTCCGCCCCGTCTGCTGAATGCGCACGCGCGGCAAGAGCTATGATAGTGCAATGAACTTAAACTATATGCACGTAACCAGCAGTTCACGGAGTTCATGATGTACATTTGACAAACATGCTATTTATGAAGTGTATTTGTATTGCAAAGCTTTCCTAGATAGGGGCCTCTCGCAGCAGAAGGATACAACCTGAAGGGCATTCCAAGCTTTGGCAACAGGTGTGAAGTAAATAAATATAGGTTCATATAATACTCTAATTTCAATCAAAGGTTTGGTGCCACAATGAGATTTATAGAACACATTTGTATTTAGGGTTGTCTTAGGGCATTGTATAGGGCTCGTTTTAGGGGCCTAAAATAAATATATGTGGAAGGAGCCATTTTACTTTTTTGCTGAAGCCACAGGTCTTTTTGCCAACTGCATGTCCCTTGTCATGAGCACAATAAGGTCAGGGTTTGGTGGGTAATCAAATGTATTCTATGGAATAACCTGTAGAACACCCAAAGTGTAATAATGTATGCCTGCAGAGCTATGTACATCTATGTACAGTGGACACATTTTTAATTTGGTTATATTCAGGTGACTGCTTTTAGCACACAATAGTGTTCCACCTTGGCAGTTCTGAAGACCAGAAGTGAATCAGTAAGTGTATTTAAAGGGAAACTATAGTGCTAGAAAAACGAAATTACTTATAGTGCTCCCCTCCCTTACGCCCCCTCAGAGTGTTGCTGAAGGGGTAAAAACCCCATTATCACTTACCCGAGGAACATTGGAGCTAGCTCAGGCTCAACCTCCGCTCCTCCACCGCCGTCATCCAGAATGGGGGACCTAATGTGCATGCCACCATCATATTAGAATTTTCCCCATAGGACAGCAACTAGAGGTGGAGTTAACTCTGCAAGGTAATTGTTGCAGTTTATCAAAAACTGCAATTATTACAATTGCAGAGTTAAGGGGACAGGGAAATTGCACACAGACAACTTCAATGAGCTGAATCGTAAACAAATTTTGTACAAACCTAATCTCTGTTCCACTTATATAATTGTTAAGGATTAAATGGAACAACTATGTCGCTTAAAAAAAAAAAAAAAGAGTAAAAAAAATAATAGAAAGGGTCACTTGTTCTGTGATCTAGGTCCGTTACAGTAATCACAAACACAGGTAACCCAACCACAGCTCTGACAGCATGGAGTAATCGGCTACTGTCATATATTCAGAAATATGTATGCCTCCCTTTATCTCAAAGTTCTTTCACACAACCCACATGTTGATCAACTATTCTTAAGAACACATTACAGATAACAGTTTTGCATAGAATGAAATTAAGAATGTTCAAATGTAACTTCATCTTGTGGTTAGCATGTTAAAATATTATTCACCTTCACATATCATGCATGGTTTCTTCCATAGTCCAACAATATACAGATAAAAAGAGGAATGGTTTTGAGTTAAAGTAAATATTGTATTCTATATCTGCAAGTGACTAACTATACTCCTTGAACCCAAATATTGTAATACTGCCTGTGTTATGGTAAAACATGTAACAATTTCAACGTAAAAGGACGCTCTGAGTACCATAACAACATCATCAAAATTAAGTAGTTATGGTGCTAGGAAGTCCCTGGCTTACCTTTAGGGGTTAAACTGTTCCTGAATGGCTTAACCTCAAAGTCCCCTCTAACACCTCCAAAATGGAAGCCTTGGATTGCTGCAGGCAGAGGAACCACTGACTGGTTTAGAACGGTTAGCTTTAAGCCAATCAGTAGCTCCAATTCACAATATAGCTTAGCAAAAATATATGTTTTATATGAATGGGGAGCTACTGATTGGCTTAGACTGTCAGCTGACTGCTGTAAGCCAATTGTTTGGCAACACTGGGCAAAACATACAATTAGTTCACTCTCGTAGTTCTGCAGGCTCGGGTTCGGCTCTGCCTAGGGTGCATGATCTTGTAGGGAATTTCTTGGTGATGCCCCTGCACACAATGATAGGGCAACATGGTTAACCACAACACAGAAGTAAGTTTTACACTTACATTCACTAGCTTCTTCACTCTGATAAATGCTTAATAATATATACTGAGGTGAACAAGACACTGTCGCTGGTCTGGAAAGTGAAGTGACACTTCACTGCCATTTTTCTCTCTTGAAAGTTCCTTTTAACACTTAAATCAACAAGTAAACTCTTATCATTCACAAAAGTAAAACCATCAGTTACTGGTTTCTGATACTTCGTTCTCACGGATTCTACCTTATTTAAACTTACTTTGATCTTTGTACCACTTTTCTGATGTAGAACATAACAAAATGTTCTTAACAAAGTTCTGTGACTCAGCATTTAAAAGGATGAGGTTTCTAAGATACTGTTTACTTGTGCAAATAGCAACAGAATTCAAATCATTCTGAATCAATAACAGTATTACAGATTAAATGTCCCAGCTATTCCTGAAACACAATATATTGATGATGTGTAGGATACAGAATTTGTCTTTTCTACTTTTATTTTGTTTTGTTTTTGGACAAAACAAATGTCAATACATGTAAAAAGAAATATATGTTGTATGTAGTTATTTTACATGTATTTTATTGTTACTTACAGAGTTATCAGAATACGCATTTGTAGATACATTATGTAAAGGGTATATCAAAATCGGTTTACACTTTGTGTTGGTAATTTTAAGTCTATAGAAAGAAACAAGCAAACAAAAAAACAAACAATTCTCTTTTCCTTCTGTCAAGTTTCTGACCCAGCCCGCTAATAACAGGTCGAAATAGAGACACTTGAAAAAAAAACTGACACAGCATACTGCAGCGTGTAACAAACAGGGCTTTGCAGAGCAGAAGGAGCAAAAGAACAGTCAGGAGATAGCTGTGGTCGTGGGGGCCAGATGCATACAACAAAAAAATATACAAAATATACTACAAACTTAAGGTGTTTAGCGCAAAAAAAAAAAACGCCAAAGAGGAGTCCGTGAATTCAGCATTTTCAGCATTTTAATCTGGTTTAATCTGGTTAACACATGTTTTCTCTTGAATATACGCCTCCCCGAATGAAAAAATATGAGCTATATCTTATAATGAAGCATATAAACTCAATAACCTGTACTAGAAAAACTATTTCCTCCTTTAGATTAAAGCGTGTGCATGTTTTGTTTTCAAGGTAGGAGGGCTAGTTCCAGATTTAACATATTTTACAGATTTTTTTTCCTTATTGTATATTATTCTGTTTATAAATATTACAGCATGTATCTTCAAACAGTAACCTTACAGCTAAACTATAGTCAGCAACTTATGCTTACTAATGAGGTTTTTGTGTATAGATCATGCCCCTGCAGTCTCACTGGTAAATTCCCTGCCATTTATGAGTTAAATCACTTTGTTTATGCAGCCCTAATGACACCACCCTGCCTGTGACATTACACATCCTTCCTAAACACTTCCTGTGAAGAGTCATCTAATATTTACACTTCATCTATTGCAAATTCTGTTAAATGTAGAATATATTATCTCTTACACTGTTAATAGCCTTCTAGAGACCCTACAGGAGCCTCCTGTATGTAAATAAAGGTCCATTTAGAGCAGGAGATAAAAACTTGTTAATATCTGAAAACCTGAAACCATTTTTTTCATGCAGGTTGTGTGAGTCACAGCCAGGGGAGGTGTGGCTAGGGCTGCATAAACAAAAACTAAGGGATTTAACTCCTAAATGGAGGAGAATTGCGCAGTGAGGCTTCAGAGGCATGACCTATATACCAAAACTGCTTAATTAAGCTAAGGTTGTCTAGGTGACTATAGTATCATTTTAAGGACGGAGGCAATTGTAAAAGTTCTGCACCAAAACAATACCTAAAGTGTGAACTATATGTTTGCACTCACAATTATTATATATCATTTTGTTCAGGAGAAAAAAGGCTTTCATTTAACATCTTTTTTTGGTCAATCATTTTCTATTCAGGTGCAAGTGAAAACACATAGCATGCAATTACAATATATGTATGGAAACATGAGGGCTTTCATTTCACATCTAATATTTATGGAACACAATTTAATATGAATAAAATCTAAAAAAAAAAGGTGTGAGAAAATTGTAGTGTCAAATATAGAGCTTGTTTATTTCAGTTTTTACATGAAATGAAAAATTACCCCATCATGGCATACCATTTGCAAACGTAGAAAACCCAGGGTTATCAAAATCGGGTAGATCCAGACTTTTGATAGCAGACACTTGCCAAAAATAGTGTTTTTTATTTATTTATTTTTTCATGCTAAAACTGCACTTATGTTTTTTTTGTAAAGTTACAGTGTCATATATAAGGCTTGCCCACGTCAGGTTTTACACATTGAAACTTGCCAGATTGGTTTGGGGGGCCTATGTTGTCGTTAAGACAGTATGTCAGCCTAGGAATGAAAATTACCCCGATCATGGCATACCATTTGCAAAAATAGACAACCCAGGATATTCAAAATGGGGTATGTCCAGTCTTTTTAGTAGAAAGACACAAACCCTGACCAAAGGTAAAGTAATTATCTACCCAGGGAAGGCTCAAATACCACACAATCTTGCCATTTGTAATGACAGAATCAGGGCATCCTTACCTTGATAAATCTGAAACGCCCATATATAGCCAGTAGTGGATTCGCATAACTTATTGAATTAATGCCATGCCATATTGTGTAGTCTACCTTTAAATTTTATAAGGCATTGGTTAATACACACGTTTTGGTCTAGTATATAAAATTCTTCAGACAGGAGTTGGATAAGGTACCGAATTTTGTAGAGCCTGACAAACAATGGGTTGTTAATAATATATATATTGTTTTTTTTTTTTTATTTTAACACGTGTTTTAACAGCAAGGGACACTGTTTCAATGATCTCTCAGACTCTTTCACCTCAGATTAAAGTGAGGAAAGAGAGGGGCACAGAACAGAGCCGTGCAGAGAGCCGAGCACACCGGCCGCCATGTCATTCTGCCGCCCACTGTCATCGCGGAGAGCGATATCAAAGCTGCTCTACGGCAACCAGGTAACGGGGCGCGCATCAGGAACTGCTCTACGGGGACATGGGGGTCAGTGTGCATAGGTGCCAACACTCCCGTCTTTACCAGGACAGTCCCGTACTTTGGGGTACTGTTGCAGCAAATTTATGTACTAGGGGGTTGTCACACATTCTAAAATCTGTAGGCTGATTTCAAAATGGAGGAGAGGTCTGGGCAATAGGAGCATGCATGGAGCTCTTTAACTGTGTTATATGCCTGGTTTGTTGGAGTGGACAGGCTGCCAGTCAGCCACACTCTATAAGAGCAGACTACCCCCCTTTTGGCAGGCAGACCAGCCCGCTTTGGCCTGCAAAGGTAAGGTAAAGTAATACAGAATAGTAGAGTGAACATGAATAGATATTTATGAGGCTCGGTAATTATTTTTATTGATATGTGTGAGGTATCAGAAATTATTTTCTGCTGAAGATCCTGCTTTCCCAGCAAAGCTCCTAATCAGCCCTGATATTCTTGCTCATTAAAAAATCTTGAAATATATCACTCGAACAAACTGTGCACAGTTATGATCAGCATGGAACTGCATCCTAAAACCTATTATATCATTAATATAAACCTGAAATAAATAAGTACTCCATTTGAGTTAATCAAACAGTATAATAGTCATGCTAAAACAAGGATTAAGAAGACGAAGTTTTTAGAAAGCAACACATGACCAAAAAAATCATGCTTTAGGCCTTTAGCGGTTCATATCCAGCCCTTTTTATGTATCAAACAGAAATACATACAGTATTCATGCAGGATAAGTTTAACCTCATTCTTTACATGTATCGACTCTCGTTGTGTCAGAGAAATATTAACAGTGTTGTTTACAACATCTTACAACATGTAGGTAGGACAGAAACGTTTGAAGAAAGGAGGGAAGGAAGGAAAGTATTGATAATATGTATATGACAATGAAGGGGTGCTCTGTGGTGTGAGAGAATCTATCTATCTATAGATGGGTAACTAATAATCCATAAACCAGATTCCCCAAACAGCTGTAAAATGGTCCTGGTTGTTTGTTAGTCTGCAAGACATTTCTTTGTATCTCCTGGTTGACCTTAATCTACTCAGGACTATCTGGGCGCTAGGGAGCTGTGTGGATCTCCATATTTGAGCTATTGTTGTGATTCATGTTGCAGCTATTATATGCAGTGTCAGTGTTTTTTTTTATTTTTTATCTTTATTCATTTTTTTGTAAACAATACAAAAACCATTAAAGAAAAACACATGGATGTAACACAAGTACGTGTACCAATCAATCCTCTATAGTACAAATGACAATTCAAATACAGCCGTTATTTTTTTCAGTTATTTTAGTTCAGACTAGGGAGGGAATGTATTGTCACTGTGTGAACTAAAGGGTGAATTTTGATCCAGAAGTCAGACACTATTGGGTATTCCTCAAATATATGCAACATTGTACACGTCGCCATACCACACCTCTAGCATTGAGAGTCTACAGTGGGGTATTACTTGGCTAAGTGCTGCAGAGCTACGTACCATCTCATAAAGATGTTCTTACTCATTCTCCCATGTCCTAGACATCTAGATGTCTTATGCATATGATGTAGGGCCAACACCCATGCCTCTATTGTGAACGTTTTGCTTAGATCTTTTTTCCAGTAAAGAATATATCTGTGCTTATTACCTCGAGAGAGTTGTGCTATACTTACATAACAAGTAGAAAGAGGTTTTGCTGTGTATTCTTGCAACAGTATTAGTTTATCAGATCCATTATAATGTATAGGATTCACCCATTCCAAATTGTACTGAAGAAGTATATTTTTAATTGTTATATAAGTATTTGTCACTAGATGACCGCTGGTATTTTTCTGCTAGTTGTGGGAATGACAATTCCCGGGGAGTCAGGCAAATCCCTAATATTGAACATACCTCCTCTTACCCATGAGTTTATTTTTTTATATACCGGTATTCCAAACTGAGGTCTAGCAACCATTAAAAGCCCCCAATGTATCTATCCTTGCCTTGAATTTAACAACTGCAGGGCTTGGCAAACAAACAATATAATTTAGAAATCTGTCAGACATATTTCTAACAAGTACTCCTGGGGTTGTGAATTTAGGATTTAATAAATGACACAATATACATAGCAGTGAGCACACCTCATGTTTCTCTATTGAAAGTTCATCTGCATAAATGGAGACTGTTTTGCTCCTTCTGGTGCAGCAATCAACATAATGAACCTCTTCTGTATTTTGTGCCTCAGTTTCACGAATTTAAACGAGCATCAGCAGTCTTTCACTGGAGCGGTACAAACTTCAGAAAGCAAGGAATCTTACCAAAGGTGCCCAGCTATATTTCACTAATTCCATAGAAAAATTTATACAACAGACATTAAGGTACATGTATTATACAGTAAAAAGACTAGCCTTTCCCGGCTCCACAAGCTAAAAATACATTTTATTAAAATGTTTTATTGGTAAAGCCTTTGTATAGACAAGAAGGGTGGGAATAGATAAGACACGCCTTTTAAAAGTCTTGATTTAGGCAGGACAGACCTGAATTCAGAGTACTGTCCTGCAAACCCGATTTTAGCCTAAATTTAATAACTTTTTTGAATGATTCAATAGTGTTAGAACTTTCAAAAAGACCGTATCTTCAGAAGGATATTGATACCTTAGAGAGAGTTCAGAGAAGGGCTACTAAACTGGTTCATGGATTGCAGGATAAAACTTACCAGAAAAGGTTAAAGGATCTTAATATGTATAGCTTGGAGGAAAGACGAGACAAGGGGGATATGATAGAAACATTTAAATACATAAAGGGATTCAACACAGTAAAGGAGGAGACTATATTTAAAAGAAGAAAAAGTACCACAACAAGAGGACAGTCTTAAATTAGAGGGACAAAGGTTTAAAAATAATATCAGGAAGTATTACTTTACTGAGAGGGTAGTGGATGCATGGAATAGCCTTCCAGCTGAAGTGGTAGAGGTTAACACAGTAAAGGAGTTTAAACATGCGTGGGATAGGCATAAGGCTATCCTAACTATTATATAAGGCGAGGGACTAATGAAAGTATTTAGAAAATTAGGCAGACTAGATGGGCCGCTTGGTTCTTATCTGCCGTCACATTCTATGTTTCTATTTTTCTATGTTTCTACAGAAACGTTTAAATAAAATGTCTTAATCGCAAGATTCATGACTTGTGGTCCCTATTTAAGTCTGAATTTTGAAGACATCGTGTGCCTGCATTCTTTATTTATTTGTTCATTAAATACAATTTTGAGTCAAATGTCCCCTATAAGATATAGGAAATGGGTAATCCTGTTCTTCTTGTATCCATTGCTAGTTCCTATAATTGTTTGTTTTGTTTCTAAATGTTACATATATATCTATCCAACCATGCCCTACAACAGGGGTAGACAACCTTTTAGTAGTACTGTGCCAAAATAAGATCTTGAAGTCCCTTGGCCTGCTGGTCCTATTTTTTAAATTGAAGTGTGTATGTTGGCCTATTCTGCTTATGTTATTTGTGTGTGCTGCAGTTGCTTTCTGGTGTTGTATTTGTGTGTATGTGGGCTGTTATATTGTACATGTTCATGTGCAGTTTGCGGTATTGTGTATGATACCTTTGAATGTGGGCTGTGTATGGGGGCTGCGTTATTGTGGTATTGCATGTGATAAGCATCTTGTGGGGTTGTGTGCGTGTATGTGGATTGTCAGTTGTATTGTGTCTGTAGTACTGTTTGTATGCTTGTGTGTGAGCTGTTTGTATGAATGGATTACACACCATCTATTTCCAAGAAAGCAGACTTAGGCACACAGTTATAGTTAAATTGCCATTTGTAGACAGCCATCAACGTTTAGGTAAACCACTTCACATAAAATATTAATCTCCATATTACAGTATACCAGCTGTATAGAGTCACAAATTGCTGGCATTCTAATGGCTATTTAGGAGCAAGCATGCGATCCCGCAGTATACATTGCTTACGTGCATTCTCAATGCAGACTGTCCTACTAATGGATTAACTGCCTCAGCTTAGGATCAGCCTTTCAGCTGACTTCACACTACATGATCAGATAACATGCTTGCTGCCAATGAAGCACACAATGAAAAGTCAGACTTGGCATAGAAATGGAAACATCTGTTGACATTCACCCCAAAAAGGAATGTGAATTTTGCTATTATTTTTTTTCTAAGAGCTGTTATCCAAACAATACAGACATGGATAATGAATAAACTGATGTTCCAACATACAAACTGTCTTTAATGAGCTACCTGACAAATAAAACAGGTCTTAATTACTGTACTATTGTTACAGTTTTAAACACAAGTTCAACTGTGTTAACTGTCTTTAAACTCAAACAAACTGGCTAACATATACGTCAGTCAACACGTTTGTCTGGCTGATGCCCTACCCCCAACAGGCAAGAGCTAGAAGCCATACCTCTGTTCTGCATCTAAGAGTCTGCTCGCAGACCAATTTACACTTAAAGCGTCACTGTCATGGCCGAATCCAATTTTTTTTTTTAACCCCCCTCCCGCCTCCACTACATCTAACTGAACCCCTAGTCACCCCCAAATGCCCCTAAGCCCCCCATATTACCTATTTATTAAACTTTATTTTCTGCCCCGATCTTTATTCAGGGCGCCGCCATCTTTGTGTGGGTAGGTGAAGTCCCTGTGGGACACGTCATCTGCCCACACTAGATAGACTGTGAGATTCCCGCACATGCCCAGTAAAACACTTGGACATGCGAACGGGAATTTCATCTATTCATTCGTCAGACAGACGAATGAATAGAAAAGTCAGACGAACAAACAAACACTGAGTATCAGTGTTCGTTTGTTCGTTCAGTTTGTTACAAGGAGGGAGCTACCGGCGTGCAGCTCCCTCCTTGTAATAAGTAAAGATAGAAGCGGCAGGGAGTGCTCCCCACCACTTCCTAAGCCCCCCAGGTACCCCCTCACTCTATGGGGGTCAATATGACCCCCATAATAGCATAAGGGAGATTAAAATCTCCCAAAGGCCCCTACTCGCTACACTGCGAGTAGGGGCATGTCCACTAAACAGTGAGCAGCCTGTGGCTGCTCACTGTTTAAAAAATAACCTATTAAAGAACAATAAGGAGTGGGGGGACCTACTGTCCTCCCCCCGGCCTCCACCTCTAAAAAGTGGGTGGGGGCCCTATATAAGAATGGGGGGGAATAAAAAAAAAAAAAAAAAAGAATAGGGGGGGAGGACTACTACCTAAGCGGTGGGTGGGGGCCCTAGGAAAACAATAAGTGGGGGGGACCTACTGTCCTCCCCCCGGCCCAAACCACCTGAGCAGCGGGTGGGGTCCCTAAATACCCCCCCCCCATTCAAGGTGACTAGGGGTCCCAAGCCCCTAGTCACCACCCCCCACCCAAATAAAACTATCCCCTACCTACCCCATCACCATAAAAATAATGAGGGGGGGATAAAATAACTAATCTGTAAACAAAAATTAAACTTACCAACTTACATTGCCATAATACAGACCAGGACTGCCGGGCTCATTAGAAGCCGGCGGTCCGGGGGAGGGGGGGGGGCGGCCCGCAGAAACTCTTACTTACCTTCCCAGCAGCTCCCTTCAGCTCCCTGGTCTAAATCTTGCGAGTCCTGCGGCACGCAGGCCACGACATTTACGCAGGGGAGCTATTAAACCTATAATGCCAGGAAAATTACTTTGTTTTCCTGGCACTATAGGATCCCTTTAATTTGGTGTCACTGAGTGTCTGGACCATCATTTGTTACATTTATACACTAGAATCATGAGGTAACCCATGGGACCCACTTTGTTATCTACATTGGATGAAAGGGTCTGATAAGGGTCTATCTCACTGTGATCTGAATTTATGAGGAGTTCCAATCACAGTAGTCACTTTAGGTAGAGAAAGAATCTATTTCTCTGAAAACATTACTTTGTACAGATCTACCACAGCAAATGTTTACCTGGAAGTCTGCAGTGATTATCTAACTACATGTGTCCTTTAATACTTTAATTGCATATCTGAGTATTGGTATTACTATGTAAATGGATCCTGGACACAGACTGTTTATACCAGGGATAGTCAACCTTTTAATACCTACTGCCCACTTTTGTATCTTTGTTGATGGTAACATTTCCTTACCGCCCACCAGTGCCGCAGTAACTAATTTTATAGTGCAAGTTTTTTTTGTTTGCTTGTTTTCTTAGAAAGTAGGTTATTTTAATAAATGTACTAAAATTCTTTTTTTCCCCTTTTTTTCTGTGAGGTGCTGTGTTTGTGTGTGTTCGTGTGTGAGGGGGCAGTGTGTGTGTGAGGGGTGCTGGATGTGGGGGCTGTGCGTACGAAGGGGGCAGTGCGTACAAAGGGGGCAGTGCGTACAAAGGGGGCAGTGCGTACAAAGGGGGCAGTGCGTACAAAGGGGGCAGTGCGTACAAAGGGGGCAGTGCGTACAAAGGGGGCAGTGCGTACAAAGGGGGCAGTGCGTACAAAGGGGGCAGTGCGTACAAAGGGGGCAGTGCGTACAAAGGGGGCAGTGCGTACAAAGGGGGCAGTGCGTACAAAGGGGGCAGTGCGTACAAAGGGGGCAGTGCGTACAAAGGGGGCAGTGCGTACAAAGGGGGCAGTGCGTACAAAGGGGGCAGTGCGTACAAAGGGGGCAGTGCGTACAAAGGGGGCAGTGCGTACAAAGGGGGCAGTGCGTACAAAGGGGGCAGTGCGTACAAAGGGGGCAGTGCGTACAAAGGGGGCAGTGCGTACAAAGGGGGCAGTGCGTACAAAGGGGGCAGTGCGTACGAAGGGGGCAGTGCGTACGAAGGGGGCAGTGCGTACGAAGGGGGCAGTGCGTACGAAGGGGGCAGTGCGTACGAAGGGGGCAGTGCGTACGAAGGGGGCAGTGCATACGAAGGGGGCAGTGCATACGAAGGGGGCAGTGCATACGAAGGGGGCAGTGCATGTGTGTGTGAGGGGGCAGTGCGTGTGTAAGGGAGGCAGTGCGTGTGTGAGGGGTGGAGTGTGTGAGAAGGCAGTCTGTCTGTGAGGGAGGAAGTCTGTGTGAGGGGGGCAATCTCTGTGTGTGTGTAGAGGATGAGGTAGAGGCACAAATGTGACTTCACAGTCTTAATATAAATCACAAAAAAGATTAGACCTGAGCTGCAGAGCCTCCCACTGTAGTTCCAACAATGTAGTCAGCAAACAATAACAAAAAAAAGGAGTTCTGCGCATCCCGTTTTAGTTGTGCACACACATGTGCTACTGCGGTTTATTTGAGGACACAGGATAAACAGACGTTTCGGGCACAAGCCCTTCTCTCTCTCTGCTGGAAATAATTGCCAGTGGGCTGGTGAGGGAGATCTTTGATATCCTCATCAGCCCGAGAACGCTTACAGCAAGGCTAGCTCTGCATCGGCCGGCAGGGGAGATGAAAGGATCTCCCCTGCCAGGTTTGGTCCACAGCCATCAAGGCCCACTGGGTGTTTTCTGCAGAACCCACCACTGCCCACCTGAAATCCCTAACCGGACCAGGTTGACTACCCCTGGTTTATACGTTTAGAAATATATTTGTCTATATAACAATTTCCAACACTTCATTCAACCTTTCAGAATGGACCTTTATATTCAAAGTTAATTATCTCTTTAGATCAGCATAAGCTACATCTGTGGTACAACATCAGTTTTAACTTTTCTCAAAGTATACTTTTTTGTTTATTTTTTTTACACATTGTTGAATGCTGTATGAGTGTTTAATTAGCAGAAATATACTCCACACACAACACAGGAAAACCTATAGGTTTGACAGTCTTTTTTACAACACCATATCTCATATCCACTCAAACATACATATCGGAACTCTAAATGGGTCTGACCATTGACTATTCCTCCATAGTCTACAAACACCACGTTCAGGGACCATGGGATCATTCATGCATTGCTTCAATTTGCAAATGTATGGAATCCAGCATTACATATATCAAGTATGGCAACCCTCACATAGGAAAATGCCTCGATTAGACACTCTAATCTGTCATCTGATGTAGTGCTACTAAATCCACGCATTTGATTACAATCTTTACAAATTAAACTCATTTATATCCTGTTTTTAACTGACCAATGTACAGTGCTTTGGAAAATGTTTCTAGATAAATAGAATTACTAATAAGATGTTAGTTGAGTAAACAAGGTACAGTGATCTTTCAGGTTTATTATGTTGACATTTTATATAACGGAGATATATTTCTAAAGACAAGTCTTTCCAATGTGCCGTCATCTTCGTTTTACCACTATTTATAGAAACTAGGAGTACGACGGCAGACGATGGATACTCACTGCCAAGCAATAACCTCACATTTAATGACTCAAACTGCCTGGGAAGTTTCCAGTTGATTGGAAATGTTTAATGTTGTGATAAAAAGATCACCACGTGTACTGATTCATGCCAGAGAAAAAACACTGCCCAAAATATACCCACGTGGGACATGATTAAAATTATGCGCATACCTGTTTTGATTTCAACCTAAAAAATTTTATGTTTCTATCTGAGTTTATGCCAGGAGCTAGAATGAATAGGTAAATAAGGAGAAGCATTTAAAGCTCTCGGTTGCCACATGTGATTACCATCCTATTAACTCACCTGAGAATTAGCTCAGTATATCTTAGATTCTATGTGTTAAACAGCTTAAAATGACACTAAATTCATCAGAACAACTACACCTTAACGTAGTTGTTCTGGTCTCTATAGCATGTCCCTGCAGGCATTTTAATGTAAACACTGCCTTTTCAGGGTAAAAAAAAAAAGCATAAATACCTGATTCGTTAAATATAACCTGTGCTTATACAATGTGAAGAATCACGCATTTCTTAATGATTTGATTGAGAAATTATTGGACTCTGCATAGCCTACCAGTCTTCCACTGTATTTGCCCTACACATATTCCAAAATGTCATGTGATGACTCCCTTTCTTTAAAGGGACACTCTAAGCACAAAACCAACTTTAAGTTAATGAAGCAGTTTTAGTGTATAAAAAACAAAGTTAATTGATTCCTAAATGGCAAAGAATTGAGCATTGACACTGCTGGGCAACGATTCACACACCAAGCTGCTTTGTTAAGCTAAAGTTTAGAAGCTTTAACATTGATATTTTATATAACTGTGATATATAACTGTGTCTTTGTTATTTCACCCCTCACTGCTGTCCATGACTCATTGCATTGCTTAATGTCTATCCGTTCTCGTTATTTTTTAAAATTATTATTATATCCTCTCACACCCTTGTCCACTATGTTCATGCACTCTGAGCTGGTGAGAATGGTTTAATTAAGTACTTCTCTATGACAGACATTTTACTGGAACTCGCAAGGGAAACAGTGACACAGGCAAGTTTAAAGTTTTTTTTTTTGCAGGTTTATAAGGGAGGGGGTCTAATTACTAATGCCTAATAGGACATTCAAAATAAATAAAGAAAAAATGTTTACTAAAAAGGGTTGGAGTAACCCTTTTATTTTGCGTTCTAAGTCATGAAACATTTTTGCTGGCACGCATTACTTCCCATGTTCTAACGAAGTGTTGAATGTGCTCCTCCATGTTGTATAATTATAATATCAGAACTATAGACTTGAAATGCTTAGATTTGCATTTATTGAGTGATGAAGGGTGAATATTGCCAGGCATTTCTCCAGTTTATGGGGATTGAGGTCACTTTATGTATTTAATTTTAATTAAAGCTTTTATTGTTGCAGGGAAACACAGCACTTTGATAGACTTTGGACTCTATATCAAATACAAGGCACAACAATAATAAGTAAAGATTTTGGGACTTTCCATTCTTGTGGAGTATTTGTCTATTCATAGCCAGACACATTCTTATTCTCTACTTGAGATGATTAATTACAGATACCTTTGCAAAATTGTCATTTACCTTTATAGTGTTCCCTGAAAAATATGCTAAACTATAATTAAAAAAAACTCAGGGCAAATACACAGTAAAAGACAAAATCATATACCGTATATCAAGTCATTAAAATGACAGGTTATATATGGTACCTGTATTTTTAAAGTCTTTCTTCCTCATAGATTCCTCATAGATTTGATTAACCTACTTTACTAGCACATGAGTAGCTCCTACATCGTAATCTGTGGGGAAACGTCAAATTCCATCATGTCTCTCCTTCAGCTTTGCTAAATTTGACCGACTCAAGCTCATTTTTCTCACGTAAATCTGGCTCTATAGTTTATGCTTTTAGCACGGGAGGATTTAGCAATGAAATGTAACACTTTTAATAAATAATCACTGAAACGATCAGCACATGAGTTTATGGTTCAAAAAGGTCAAAAGATATCCTTTGGACTACTTATGAAAGGGAGGCATCACAAATGTTATATATGGTGACATTCCCAACAATATCAGCAATAGATATTGTGCCACCAAGATATGGCCTCAGCCATACTGCCTCAATGTCAAAGTGGTTTATTTAGGTCAAGTGGAGAGTAGACAATCAACATTTCAACACCTCAAGTGTCTTTATCAGGGTTGACAAAGAAATTTAAAGTGACACTCTCAGTACAACCATTATTATTTATTGTTGTGATTATGGTTATGTGATACATGCGGTGTTGTCACCTGTTTGACAATGATTTTTAGTGGTTATGGTGTTTATAGGTATCAAAAAGCTGCCAGATACACTCAGTGGGAAAAATTAATAGACTGTGTTTTAGAGGGTTATTTTAACCAAAAACAGTGTTTTAATAAAACACTTTTTTTAGATGAAGTAACTTGCTGAGGTAGAGAAGGGAAGGGAAAGCCTTGCCTACAATTCCACGCCAAGGCCAAATTCTCCCTGTAGCCAGATCTTCCTCCGGTGACGACATTCACCCTTACTGTAGGGGGAGGGACAGCCGGGAACATACGTTTGGACATTAAAGAGGACTTGCGTGCCGACGAAAGGCGCAAAGTATGCAGAATTAACATTAGCAATACTAGAACTCCTGTTCGAGGCTGGCTAATTACACAGCCAAGGGTAGAGTTACATATCCAGAAGCAAAGGTCTTTAAATCGGTATGGGCAGCATTTATACAATCTGCCACCACCATGACCACTGCAAGTCACAGGAGTCCCCTTAAAGGGACACTAAAGTCACCAGAACAACTACAGCTTATTGAATTTGTCCTGGTGAGTAGAATCATTACCTTCAGGCTTTTTGCTGTAACCATCGTCTTTTCAGAGAAAATGCAGTGTTTACATTACAGCCTCGTGATAACTTCACTGGCCACTCCTCAGATGGCTGTTAGAGATCCTTCCTGGGTCATGGCTGCCTAAAATGCATCCAAACATTCAGTATCTCCTCCCTCTGCATGCAGACACTGAACTTTCCTCATAGAAATTAATTGATTAAATTCATCTCTATGAGGAGATGCTGATTGGCCAGGGCTGTGTTTGAATCATGCTGGCTCTGCCCCTGACCTGCCTCTTTGTCAGTCTCAGCCAATCCTATGGGGAAGCACTGTGATTGGATCAGGCCACCACTTCTAATGATGTCAGCAGACTGCTTGTTTTTCTGAGTCTAGCAGCATGCAGAGTTACAGCTTCAGGCTTGAATACAGTAGGATTTTGCTATATTTATGGAGGCATGGGGGGCCCAGGGGGGCTAGATGGTGGTGTTAACATTATAGGGTCAGGAATACATGTTTGTGTTCCTGGCCCTATAGTAATCCTTTTTTAATGAGAATATCTCTGGTAACATTTAGGCCTAACAGCAGGAGTCTTAATTCAATCATCTTCACATTACATGTATCTAGTCTATCTTCTTGTTATGCAATAAAATTATCATTATGTAAGAAAATAAAACAAAAATATTAGTTTTTTGATGTGAACTGAAAATGGAATACGCAGAGCATGCTGTTCCAACACTAAATAGTTCCTCAATGCACAGTTTACAAGACTCATGTGGCTCACCATATATTTGCTGGCAGCTCACGGTAAGTCACACTGTGGACCCATAGTACAGGCATTTGTGTACTAATGGGAAGGTAGGGCATTATTCCCTGGGTGACAGCCAGCAGGTGTCACAGTTCCCACCGTAAATTCCAGAGTGCCAAATGAGGTCGCCCCAGGAGTACCCAGTAGCAGATTTGAACCTGGGTACCTTGCAGTCCTGGGGATGTTATGTTACCTCTGAGCCACCTTTCAGCTTTAGTATGCGAGTATCTAGCCTCTCTTGGTACACCTGTTATTGATGGTCTCGTTAGCCAGGTATAAAACAC
This sequence comes from Pelobates fuscus, assembly GCF_036172605.1. Lineage (NCBI taxonomy): Eukaryota > Metazoa > Chordata > Amphibia > Anura > Pelobatidae > Pelobates > Pelobates fuscus. Next base: position 255,800,836 of record NC_086317.1, on the reverse strand, counting down.
TGCCTCTCCCAGAAGGCAGTGTCAGTTCCTTGACTCTGGTGTCTGTATTGCTGTTTTGTGTGCTCCAGTTTGCTTCTGACCTTGGCTTGTTGTTTAGTTTATTCTGATTTCTGGCATCCTCTGACCTGTGGCTTCCCACGACGATTCTCCTGCTTTATCCGTTCCTGTACTGCGACTTGGAGAATTATCCTGGACAGCCCCCGTGCACCGACTCACAAGTCAGGTGAATTCTTACCTAACCACCTCGGCCTGTGTTTACTTGCAATGGTGAGCATATATCTCTGCCTGCCGGACTCCCACTAAGGTAAGCCCTGACAGCAGGGTTATGCACGCAGCACCCCTCTCCTGGCTTTGCCTCATACTGTAGTGCAACTGAGCAATACCAAGACAGAGGGTATTGTACAGGGTCAACTACTTATCATATGCCGCCCTCTCTGCACTCATTGTGCTGGTTTAATTGAGCCAAACAAACTGGGCAGAGGTACGTGAGAAGGGGTTAGAGAGGCACACACAACAAGAATGGACAGACAGAATTAGGAGATGGAGAGAAAGAATGGGGTAGGTGAATAGAGGAATGTCCACCTACCCCTTTGTAAAGACAGCAAAGAGATCACAAACTATAAATTTTTAAAAATGTCAAATATATGGGGAAAAAGGAGGACACGAGGAATATAGCCATGGACAAAAGTAAGGTAAGGAGGGATATGAGTAGGGGGATATAAGTAACATAAGGGTGAAAAGGGAAAGGAGGATACCAAGGTGGTAGGTAAAGGGGACTTCAGCAAGCTGTTTCCCACAGCTCTACCTTTTCCAAATCATAATAAACAATTTTCCGTGTTTTCTGCATTATATATTTACATTGAACGTTTTCTGTACTAAGATATTAGCTATGGGCAAATGTCGCTCACCTATTTATATTTTGCCTCTCAGGGTCCTTTAAAAACTAAAAACAAACAATAAAGAACACTGCAAGAGTACAATACATTTAATATGAGATGGTTATAAAGTACTATTGGGTGGCCAATATGTCGGCTCTGAACACAGCACAAGAACAAATTCCTTAGAACTGAAATATTGTGTGTATAAGTGTGTTCACAAAGGTTTTTAACATAAAATACTTTTCTCACAATCCTTGAATTTCTTTTTTTTTTTTTTTCTTCAGAAAATCTTCCTAGGAATTCCTCTGTACAGCTTTACTTTATGTAATTTACAGTAAATACAATTATTCTATTTAACTTGTCCTTCTGAATATTTATGTTGAGCCTACTTGGCCAGTATAAAAAATTGACATCTCTATACACATTCGCTTTAAAGGGACACTATAGTCACCAGAACAACTACAGTTTAATGTAGTTTGTTTCAGGTGAGTATATTCATTCCCTTCAGGCTCTTTTGCAGTAAACACAGTTTTTTCAAAGAAAAGGGATACCTCCACTGGCCACTCCTCAGATGGCCACTAGAGGTGCTTCCTGGAGCAGTGCTGCACAGTGTGCTGCACTACCATTCAGTGTCTCCACCCTCTGCGTGGAGACACTGAACTTTTCTCAGAGATGCATTGATTGAATGCATCTCTATGAGGAGATGCTGATTGACCAGGGCTATCTTTGGCTCGTGCTGGCTCTACCTCTGATCTGCCTCCTGGACAGTCTCAGCCAATCCTATGGGCTCAGATAAACACTTATGATGTCAGCCAAGCAGGCAGATCAGGGGCAGAGCCAACAGAAGCAGACTGGGAAAAAAGGTAAATTTGTAATATATATAGAGGGGTAAAGGGGATCAGGGGGGCTAGATAGTGTGTTTAACATGATAGGGTCAGGAATACATGTTTGTGTTCCTGACCCTATAGTGTTTCTTTAAGTAAACTATTAAGTGTTCTTGCATAGCAAGACCACTTAATGTTATCTCACATATATATTAATATTCTTATTATAGCCAAATTTACCACCCTAACTCCTCCCACAGTTTTTACACTACATAGACAGAAATATACCGAAACGTGCGGATTGTTCCTGATTGGATTGCTATTACTTTGTGGAACGTTTCGCCGAATGGTTCACGGAATATCGTCATTTTTGTGGCAAAATTGGTCCCATAGGAATGAATGGCAAAATGTTCAAAACTAGGGTGGGAGCTGGCAAAAGCTGAAAAATCAGGACGTGATTTCTAAACTGCCACCACTCCCTCATTTTCAAGCCCACCTACACAAATCGTATATCAAAACGTTCAGCTATCCCTGCTGCCATTAAATATATCCACGGCTAAGCTAAAGTCCTGATAGTGTTCACAATATGACCATTTGTTTGCAACTCACGCCGTCCATTGACATTCATTGAAACTCCACTATAGCCAGCTCAAATTTGAAGGGCAATTTCTAAACTGCGACTGTGCCTTCATTTTTAATACTTCAGAGACATACTATGCATCACAATGTAGGTCTGAGTCTTGTGATTCTCAAAATATAAAGCTCTTCGCTGTAGGATTTATAGTTTTTAAAATACGACTGTTTGAAGATGGCAACCGCCAAAATACTCTGACCTGTGCCAGGCTGGAGCAGCAAGTGATGTCATAGACAGGGCCTTTTGTACACCTGCTAATGTTTTTATAAATGTATGTTTTAATGTAACTGTGAAGCACTTTGGGCAACAACGTTGCAATTAAATGTGCTATATAAATAAATAATAACAGTTACTCCGCCCACTCCAGTTGTAGACTACTGGTGGAGGCATGAACACTTCACACAATTTCCCCAGAAATTGTAGTAATATTATTATTATTATTATTATTACATGTATTAATTATTGGTCTTATTAAGGGGCTCATATTAAACTTCTGACATAACATGGTTTTTTAATAAGGGAAATAAGGAGACATTTTAACTGAATTATAAGCATTGCGGCATGCCTCTTTTAATTTAGTTTTATACCCAACACCTATTATACAGTTTAAGACAAGGGCATGACATGATGAATGATGATGAATGTGAAATGCAGAGGTTAATGAGTGCACTAAACTCATGAATAAGGAATAAAGTTTTTGCTAACATTTTTCTTTCCTATTTTAATTAACTAGCTGAGTGCTAGTTAGACGAGAACTGGCTTTTTGGACTCAGAAGGTTTCAGGAGAACAAAGATACAGCTTATAAAGCCCAGCAGCTATTCCAGTACCAAAGAGGTTAATCTGTAAAGGACAGGTTAGCATATCCCTACCTACTCACCAGACTGAAAATAGGACACTGATCCTATGAGAAGTCTCATGACAAACATGCACCGACCTGGCAGCATTCCAGGACGGAGCAGCAGGAGTTTGCAAATGTTTCCTAAACTCTGGTAGTGGAAAACGGCTAAGTGACTTGCAGGTGCACAGATACCATTTCATTGAATCACATGAAACACTTTGAAGGTCAGCAACCGCAAACGCCAATTCCACAGGGAAACATATGGAACTCACAGAGCTCTCATTCAAACACGCAATCTTCATTTTATGTTGAAGTTGCATAAAATAAAAATAAACTCTGCGTATGGGCTGAAATCGAAGCTGCCTAAATACCTATAAACCCACTTAAACATTTAATGAGTGCTGAATTTTGTTATATATTTAAAGCAGCTCTGCAACCACCTCTCCCTCCCCATCCCTCAAAAAAAGTGAGCATTTCTTAAAGGAACATTATAATGTCCGTAACATAAATGTATTCCTGAGACTGTAGTGTTAAAATAACTGTGTAGGTTCCCAATCCTCCTTAGATCGCATGGGAAATGTATTTAAATTTATTTTTTCTACCACTTGCCCAAGCTGGCCCCACCTCCATGGATGAGTTCACTAGTCTTGACGATCCCAGTCAGTTCTTTCCCATAGGCTAGCACTTATAGGCTATTGCACATGTGAGGCAAAATGTGCCAATCAGCATATCCTTGTACAGATGCATTAAATCACTGCATCTGAACAAGGAGCGCTCAGTGTCTCCATGTACGCTGACTGCCAGTGCTGCACAATGAGCACCACTGAGATAGGAAGCACCTCCATTGGCTGTCTGCGTAAAAGGCAGCGTTTACACCGAAAAGCTTGCAGGAACAGGTTATATTAAGCTGTAGTGGTGCTGGTGATTATAATGTCCCTTTAAGCATAAAATATTTATCAAAGTCTCAGAAAGACTGTGCTACCATTTCATTAAAATTTCAATGTGCCCAAAAGATATAAGACAAAGTGTGCTCTGCTTGACAAAACTTGACAAATGGCAGCACAACCATCGTCGTGTTTTGACACTTCACCGACCTAATCACAAGGCAATATCTATGGAGGCTCCCGCGGTCTTGTGGGATCCTCCATAAATATCAGTGTTCTACATGCGCATTGCCTTACACTTTGTGCTGGGGTATAAACAAGGTAAAATTCACTAAAATTAAAAATGTTTTGAATTCAAAGTAAATTTCAAATCTTAGACCATAATCTCTAAATTGGAAGCCTAGTTTATTTGGAGAGTTTTTCTACTACTATGTTTTAGCTGTTTTGGCCTTAAAATTCACTTTAATTTCTGACAACTCTTGCTTTACTTGGACTGCATTTAAGAAAAGCACCCTCCAGGCTGCCTGACTAATTTCAGATATTGGCACTATTATAAAGTGGCACTTCAACAAATTGAAGTAATTTAGTGGTTTGGCATGTTCCTGTAAAGGGACGCTCCACTACCAAAATCCCCCTCAAAAATAAAAATCACTGATTAGTAGATAGAATCTCAATGAAAACATGCATGCATTTAATCATACATTTTTTTTCCTTGGGGATATAGCTAAAAACAAACTACAAAAACTGCAGATCTCAAAAAAACGCTGCCTTTGCAAGCCTTTCTTCCACAGTCCAGACCTTTTGTGGTTGTCCAATTACAGACTTCCCAATGAAAAGTCCTCAATAAAAAGTCCTTACAAGGCAGGTACTCTGGGCCCAATTGCCTGCCTATTGAGTTTAGCTCCACTGAGAAGCTACCAGGTAGTTACAGTACCAGTTGTCTGATTGACAGCCATTGGGGTTTAACAAACTTAATTTATAAAAGTGTCAATTTGTAATGCAATCTGTACTTTTTGTATAAATAAAAAAAATAAAAAAAAGAGGACACACTCTTCACATATAAAGTACTTCAGCTTGGCTTTATGGGTCTGGAGTGTCCCTAACTATTTGATACCAAGTTCTCTATACTTATTGCTACCTGAAAGCTGATCTGGATGAGGCATGCAATGTTAGCCTTGGTTTGCATGACAGCCTGTTGATAGCAGTCTGTTGATAGTTCTAAAACTGTGATAGCGCTTAGTGTTAATATGAAAATCAGTATAGGAATGTGGATGGTGTCCATTTATTTTAGCATTTAATATCACAACTCTCACCCCTTTTTAAGAATCGACAAGGTATTTTGAAGCTCTAGTGGCTTTAACTGCACATAGAAAAATACTGGTTTCATTGGCAGAAAAAAAATTAAATAAATTACTAACAATGTGTGATGTGAAATGGTTATAAGCAAGCTAAACACTACAATAACTTACACAGATTGAAAGTTGCTATAGGCTTATATGCTGTACATTAGGCATGGTATGAAGATCCCAAAGATTTGCATATTGATATGAATAACATAATTCAATGGAGATAATCACTCAAGGTGACAAAAATACTTTTAGTACCAGTAGCTGATAAGAGTCTGTGCAAAATGTATTACTGCTTGAACCATTACCCAACAGTACATCCCTGACACCTCATTGGGTTAGAATCTTGGCAAATACTACTACAATTATATTGCTTTATAGAATCCAGACACCCATCCAAGCTAGAAAGAAAAGAACCAGAAACAGCTAAATGTGCCCTTGTATCCTCTAGAGATTCTGACTTCCAGAGCGTGTAAGGAGTTTCTTGTATTTGAAGTACACAAGTATAGAGTGCTCTGTAATATGTTGGTGATTTAAAAAAAACAGGTGCTTTGTATAGTGTGCAATACATTTGTTTTGCTCAGCACTATTTCAAAGTTAAATAGGCAATGTATTCTTAAACAGTAAAGGGAAATTAGTTTATATCATATTTCTAAACTAGATCTCTAATTGGTGCTCCTGAACACTCTATGTTAAAATCAGTCTTGGAACACGGAATATTTTAAAACAAACAGGCCCTTTGCCTTTGCAAGATGCGTCCCCCATCTCCCCTATTCATTAATTTACCGTGGTGTCTACCAAATCTCTGAAAGAGTATAGAGATGTCTCTTTAACTCTCATTCAACATATATATCATCAAGCATAAGGCTTGTGTTGCTGGGAGCTCCAGGGAGTTTTGCAGTACAATCAATCAAATAAAGAACAAGAGGCCTTGACAGAGGCATATGTGCTAATATGAACTGTGGTGGGATTTTGTTAGGGAAAGAAAACAAAGCTAGGCAGTTTTCCTGATGCAACTAGCAAGCACTAACTCACTTATCCAGGTATGAGACAGGATGTGCTCAATTAGTCAGTAATAAGCTTACTGGTAGATCAGCAAAAATGGTACTTGTGGACCATGCTAACAAACTGCCATGAAGATGTAAATCCTATTCAGCAAATATACACATTTTCTATTTTTCACAAAACACAGTTATAAGTCATCTATATGTCCCAATATTACAGCAAAGCTATGCACTGCTTTTCCCCTTTGCCTGTTAATGAGCGTAAAATTTAAACTTGCTAATTTAAACTCAGCAGAGCAACGTAGATATTTATTTATGTAAGAATTAAAACTGTGTTATACTTTACTGAGAGCAAAGATCAGCTCTGGTGTTACTGGGTAATGTAATAGCAGAGCAACTGAAATCAGTCTCACTAAAACAAAAAGGCATTATGTTTGGCATAATAAAATAAAGGAACAGCTCAAAAGAAAATAACCTCATACACAATACCATAAAGCATCTCATGGTCCTTTTCATGGATAATTTAGGAGCCAAACATACAACTAATTATTCCATAAAGTTCTGAATGAACAAGAGATATCCCTCACATGTTTTTAAAGGGGACAAGTCAGTTCTCAGGATTTTTAATATTATGTTTAGTTTCCCCATATGTTTTACATTAAAGTGCTAGTGGGTTATAGAAAAAAGCTTTATCCTCCAACACAACATCTCCCAATGAATTCCCTTTCACACATTGTTATTCTGTACTTTGCCTCTGGCAGTCAGCATAGAGAAAGCATACAGACAAAGGGTGAAATTAAATCATGTTTCTGCGTCTCCTTCACATTTGCAATGTGTGCTCTGGCTGTGCCTGGACTTAACTGGATTGTGATGACATTTGCCAAATATTTAATATAAATTTAAAAGAAAACACAGCAGCATAAGTGTTAAAGGGGCACCCAAGACTCCTAAAGCACTTGCGGATTTCAATAGAAATTGGCACTTTTATAAATTAACCTTGTAATTCCACCTGGCTGTCTTTAAGACAAACTGGCTTATTTAGTCCAGTAGAGCTAAACCCAAGAGACGTCAATTGCCCAGAGCACCTGCTTGGCAAAGACTTCTCATTTGACCTGCATTGCGAAGTCTGTGATTGGACAGCCACAGAAAGTCAAGGGGGAAAAATCTGCAGCTTTTGCAATCTATTTTTAGATACACCTCAATGAAAAAAAAAAAAAAAAAGTCACAATTAAATGCATGAATGTTTTTCATTGGCAGTATATCTACTAAATAATGTTTTTGTTGGATTTGGGAAGGGGAGTATCCCTTTAAAGTATACGTGAGTTGAGATATAGGTGATTTTTTTTTTTTTTTTTTAATTGATGTAATTTCCAAAGAATTGAAAGTTCACCTGTAAATAATTAATAGGTAGGGGTGCTTCATAAAAGGAAACTGGCTAATGGAATATATTTAATGCAAAAGTCAATGCCTTCTGGTGCTTTATAGCTACAAAAGGGCTGTTTAAGCTCATTATTTGACACTTTGACCAACCTTAATGAGTTCAGTCAAAGCAACATATCTCCAGAATCACTGCCAATACACTTACCTAATATGTCTGCTTGTACATCATCAAAGCTCATACACTCAGCGCATACATGCATCAGCATGTATGCATAAACTGGGAGCATTCCCTATGGGTTTGGAAAGCTGACAAAGTCTAACTGGCATATTCTAATATCAACATATAGAAGAAGTCTGTTTGTGGTTTTCTAGTGACGATATTTTTTTTTTATAGTTCCCTTGCCTATATATCTCTATCTATATATCTATATATATATCTCCAAGAGTGAATCCTATGAGTCATTGCATTCATTGACAAAACACATTTAATTATGTAAGTTGAGCCTTCAAAGTAAGAAATCTGCAAACAATGTAAAGCTTACCTGAACATCATAAAGGGCCACAATATTCTCATGCTGCAACTCCTATAAGAAAATAAAATGAACAGCATTAACATTGAGAAAGCAACATATTTAATACAGGTAGCTAAAATATTACTATACACGTTGTAGTAGTTCATGCAAGCCCCTGATGGAATATATATAACAATTATACTGTACTATACTCCAATACAATAGTTATCCTGACCTAAGAGCAGCACTACTGCACCAGTACATTCTACCTCTGCATTAAATATACATAAAACAGCATCAAAACACTAAAGAATATAACATGAGGAAAATGTCCAAACCACACAAATAAAGAATGCATGAAACCAGACAAAGAATTGTGATAAACAAACAGTACATTGTAACATAGAAGCTTTACATATATACATAATCACTCCCTATATGGGATTAGTAAAAACACTGCCAGCTGTCTGAGTTACATAGTATGAACCAAGAGTGGAAACATTCCAATTTTAGCTCCCATTAGTTTGAAAACAGTATAAACACATGATTCTTGGCTCTGAGACCACCTTTCTGTGTAATATGTTTCATATCTGTGGTTAACATTCCCTGTTTATATCACTAATATTATACATTTACCAGTAATGGCGTGCAGCTAACATTGTTGATAGAATATCGCTATAAGAATGGAGAATGACTATTCTTAATGCATATGACATAGTGTAAGAACATTTGGAAAAGGTAAAGACATGGTCATTCGTAGAGAAAAATAGCAGACTCATTTCTGGATGACCCATACTACTCGTACTTTGCAAACAAAATAAAACAAATGCTAAAAAAATAAGATATGCACACTTTAAGTCCATGTGCTTGCTGCAAAACCTCACGATTTGCAGCTTTCAAATAAGGAAGTGGATCAGCCAATCACGATGTTCATATAAATGGTTTTATGGCATGGGCATGAAGGCATCATGCAAGTCGGTCTCCTTTACTTGCAGGGGGTACTATGAATTGGAAAGGACATATTTATACCTCCACAACTACTGCAACAACTAACTTTAAAAGGACGCTCCACTGCCCAAATACAAAATAAATACAAATCACTGTTTGGTAGATATACCCCCAAATGAAACCTTACATGCATTTTATCATGTATTTTTTTCATTGGCGTTATATCTTCAAACAGCTTGCAAAATCTGCATATCTCTTGTCTGCAGCCTTTGGAAGCTCTCTCCCTCTAGCCCCGCCCAGACTTTCTGTGGCTGTCCCTCACAGACTTGCCAATGGCAGCTTTTGTCTTTGCAAGGCAGGTGCTCTGGGCAATTGCTGCCTCTTGACTTCAAATAATCTAACCAAACCAGGAAATAACATGATCTGTTATCTGCTTGAAAAGCCAGGGATATGTAACCAGTATAATTTATAAAAGTGTCAATTTCTATTGATATTTTTATTTTCTGCTAAATGGAAAAAGAGGACACACTCTTCACACAGAAAGCTTTTCAGCAAGTTCAAGTGCTTTAGGGGTCTGGAGTAACCCTTTAACAACATGAGTGGGAGGTGCAGCACTTGGATTCCTCAGTGATATACCAGGAATTTTCCACCAGATATCAATGCAGCTTGGACAGCACAGAGAAAAACAAAACTAACCATACATCTATAGTGACTATCTCTGGTCAGCAGTTATATCTAGATGTGGCTGCTATATTTCAGGCACTGTAAGCGGCAGACCTTGGAGGACAGAGCACAGGAAGCATGTGTATGGAAGGTTCACGTGACTTACACCCCTTCCTGTGCTTTCTTCAATGTTTCCTCTTTAATGCTGTCAACAACATTGCTGTCTCCTCTTTTAATCATGGCTGCACAGTTTGACATGCACTGTCCTATTCTGGGAGAACGTTTACTTTCTATGTTAGAGGATAATACATGAAAGATCTTTTGACCTCCAAGTAATTATATTTGAGATCAATGAATAAAATACTACTTCTTATTAAATAATACAAATAAGAAGACACTTATATAAATTATTGCTTCTTCCATATATGTACAGTGCAAATACAACAGGCTCCACCGTGCCTCTAAGGCACATAGTTGTCTGCATCCATTATTTATTTATAACTGGCAATTACAAAGCTCCAAGAAATTCTGCAGCACTGTCCAACTAAGAAAAGACACTACGATACATACAACTAATTCAAAAGTAACAGAGGACCCTGCCCGAGAGCTAAAATCTAGCAAAGCTTTTTTTATACAACTATACAATCTACCGTATATACTCGAGTATAAGCCAACCCGAATATAAGCCGAGGCCCCTAATTTTACCCCCAAAAACTGGGAAAACGTATTGACTCGAGTATAAGACTAGGGTGGGAAATGCAGCAGCTACTGGTAAATATCTAAATAAAATTAGATCCTAAAAAATTATATAAATTGAATATTTATTTACAGTGTGTGTATATAATGAGTGCAGTGTGTGTGATGCAGAGCCTTGGTGGGGGGTGGGCATTTTTATTATTATTTTTTAAATTATTTTAATATTATAATTTTTTTTTGTTTTATTAGTAATTTTTTTTTTTTTTTTTTATTATTATTTTATTTATATTTTTTTCGTCCCCCCCTCCCTGCTTCATACATGGCAGGGAGGGGGGCTCTCACTCCCTGGTGGTCCAGTGGGCTGTGTAGGAGGGGGCTGGCAGGAAGCTGTTACTTACCTCTCCTGCAGCTCCCTTCTCCTCTGCGCCGGTCCGGTCAGCTCCCTCTGCAAGTCCCAGTGTAAGTCTCGCGGCCGCGCGGAGCGTTGCCACGGTAACCCATGGCAACGCTATGACCCCGCGGCTCTCGCAAGATTTACACTGGGACTTGCAGAGGGAGCTGACCAGACCGGCACGGAGGAGAAGGGAGCTGCAGGAGAGGTAAGTAACAGCTTCCTACCAGCCCCCAGTCTGTATTATGGCAATGTAAGTTGCCATAATACAGACATTGACTCGAGTATAAGTTGAGTTGGTGTTTTTCAGCCCAAAATTGTGCTGAAAAACTCGACTTATACTCGAGTATATACGGTAAATGTTAAAATAGGGAATTGAGACCAGAGGGAATGTGAAAGTGATGGCCAGAGGGAATAAAAAGATATCTGCAGCCACTCTTGAGATGTAAAGGGAACAAGGAGGTAATGTAATTAAAGGGTCACCATAGTCACTAGAACAACTACAGCTTATTTTATTTGTTCTGGTGAGTAGAATCATTCCCTTTAGGCGTTTTGCACTAAACACTCTTTTCACAGAAAATGTAGTGTTTACATTACAGCCTAGTGATAACTTCACTGGCATGGCATGAAGATCCCGAAGATTTGCATATTGATATGAATAACATAATTCAATGGAGATAACAACTCAAGGTGACAAAAATACTTCTAGTCACAGTAGCTGAAGAGAGTCTGTGAAAAATGTATTAATGGGTGGCGGAGCCAAGCACCCGAGCAGAGCGGCCGCACTGAGAGAGCTCCGGGCATTTACCGACAAAGTTACACACTGGAGAGCCCAAAACGATAAATTGGGGACCCCAGAACAAGTACCTGCTATCCCAGCACCGTAATGGGTAGAAAAACCAAAAAATTGAAGCAGGACAAGCCGCGACCAGGTCTGAATATCGGAGACCTCCTGCGCCAGGCAAACAACGCGGCGGGACACAAAATGGCCACGCGCCCCAAGGCCTACTCGGAGTACTTCCGATGAATTCTCCCTCGAGGATGAGATAGAAGCTCCGCCGATCATAAAGCCTCCGGACCCGGCTATACGGAGCCCAGACAAAGCACCTGTTACCACGGAGGTACTTAAATCCCTCCTAGCGGACCTTCAGACGACCATATTGTCGGACCTAGCGACGATCCGCACGAACATCAAAGGCCTGTCAAGCAGGCTGGGAGTGCAGGAAGCCACTGCGGGAGAACACACAACACAAATCGCCTCCCTGCAGCAGGCAATAATGGGCCTGCAAAAGCAAAACTATTCCCACAACAACTTTACAGAACTGGAGGACCTAAGGCGCAAAAAGAATATAAAAATACGTGGAATAAGCGAAGACATGCCAGCAGCGGAACTACCGCACTTTCTAAGGCGCCTACTGGCAGCGCTTCTGACACCGAGACAGAGCAAGACAATGGAGCTGGAGGGCATATTCCGCATTCCCAAGCCGCCCAAGGCCCCAGCCGAAGCACCATCTGATCTGATCTGATCGTCCCCTTCGCTCCGAAAGTGGACTGGAGGGCAGTCCTCGGTGCCCTCAAAGACCGCACACCCTACCAGTTTGAAAATATGTCACTTACAGTGTACTCAGACCTCTCGGGAAGCACTCTGGCATGGAGGAGATTCTTACTGCCCTTCACGTCCCTGCTCAGACAACACCACCTCCAATATAGGTGGCGCACGGCACACACCCTCATGGTGCTCAAGGACGAAGAAAGATGGTTCATACACGACCTGGAGGAAGCTAAGGCTCTACTGCCAACGTTGAACATACCGCAGAACTCTCAGGCTCCCACGGGAACCCGGGCAAAGGAGCGGGTACCTCATCAGTGGAACCCGGCTACAGCACGACCCTTTGTTCCACAACGGTCCATACAAAAGCGATCAACAGTGGACTCCACCTGAATAACTCGCCGCACTGCAGCCCACACGGACACATAACAGTTGCCCACCATTCTCAACCCTTTTTAGTTTTCTTTTGGGACTTATTATATTCAGACTGGCGGTTCAGGCAATAAGCCTGATAACACCTATTACCCTCAGCTCGAAAGGTCTTAAAGGCCGACCCACACCCCCCCCACCTATTGACAACGCCGAATGCCATTATAGCCCAACTTAGAGGCGAACAACCACTATGTCTCCCCCATTATATATTAGTGCGAGACTAGGCAACCCAGATCTCGCTTTGAAACCCCCAATATACCTCACACTGCCCACTAGCATAGAGAACAGGGAGGCCATCGATGCTCTTAATTATCAGGGAAGCACATATACCCTACCTACAAAGTATTAATTAATCTTCACACTTTCACATAAAGACCCACAAGTTAGAAAAAGACAGCACCTACTGAGTCCCCCTCATCCCTAGCTAGCCTTACTGATGTATGTTAATCTGCATATATAGTTTTGACATGTTTTGTTGTGCAAGATTATCCTATGATCTATTTTTGTTCCGTGGAAAAAAATAAATAAAAAAAAACGGTGAGAAAAATAAAAAAAAATATAGAAATATTCAAATTAAATATGTGCAAAGAAAAAATAAAATAAAAAATGTATTAATGGTTGAACCATTACCCAACAGTACATCCCTGACCCCTCATTGGGTTAGAATCTTGGCAAACACAGACGCTGATCATCAGTATTGCCCTAGGAAGCACCACTAGTGGCCGTCTGACTGCTACTGGAGGTGTCCCTAGTGAGCAATGTAAGCACTGCCTTTTCCATGGAAAGGCAATGTTAACATTAAAAAGCTTGCAGGGACTGGCTATACTCACCAGAACAACTATAATAAGATGAAGCGTAACTATAGTGTCCCTTTAAGACCAGAGTATCCAAACTGAAATCATAGCTGACAGAGATTTTTCCCAGTTTGGCAATTTTATCTTTGAATTTGAATGAATCAAATGCACGCACTCCTGATCTTTGTCTTGATTCAGGAATTGAAACCAATGAGCACCTGTTATACCTACGGTCATTTCACAAAGATAGATATTCTACTGCTCTTGGTGAAAAGGTAAACAAAATATATTATTTCACTATTATTATTATTATTATTATTATTATTATTATTAAGAAATAGAGCTGATAAAACAGAAAATTACATACATACATGACAGGAAAGAGACACACTATAGCACAAAAGAAGGGGTTAAATAATTAACAAAGATTATCATGCCAGTATTGCATGGCATCTGTTTAATCAAGGCAAGAGTAATCCTCTGGATGGCATTGATTTGCATTTTAAGCGCCCACAGGATTATAGCTGTAATTTTGTTTCTTTGATAAGAATACTAGTTCACGAATATTGCTCAGCACTACAAAAATATCAATGAATCATTTAAGATATACACATTTCTGGCCACATAGTATGTCTACAACCATACATTTATGTCTTAAATATGTATATTAAAAAATAATTTAAAAAAGATACTCCTCTCGGAACAGCGTCTGTACCTTCATCTGTGAAAACCGAAGAGAAATGGTTGACATTTCTATGGCAATCTTTGACCTCCCACTGCATACAAGGATTGCTATATAAATTTTAAGAAAGCAGGGTTTACAGGGCACACGGTAAAGCTCTTAGCTCTCCATTAAAATTTGTATTATCAGCAGAAGCCGTCTGTAGTTTCAGTCATGAAAACTATGAATGAAGCTACTTAAACAATTTAAAAAATACAGCCATATAGATTCCATCAAGGAAGGCAATCATCCTCTACTTTCCTATATATGGAGATCAATAGAAACATAGTTGACAGAAAACCCTATACTTGTAGCAAAATCTAGAAGATGTTTGTAAGATGCTTTATCAGTCACATTCTTTAAGACAACATAAACAATACCAGGAAAAGGAAAATTATAAAGTCAGTATAAATGTCTTTGGTTTTGTGGTCACCAGCTGTGCCTTTAGTGCATGGAGATTCGCTATGAAATCTATTTACTTCCTTATTCTGACAAGCAATTGTTTGCTCTCTTCTTCTGTGAGGTTGTGTTCTCCTAGAATATTTATAGATCTGTTCTTAATAATAACAACAACAAAACGTCATAGCTGAATTCTGTTCATAGCTTTTCTATGTGTATGCATTTATATCAGAATATATTATCTATTTATATATTTTTATTGCAAAATGAAGTGAAAATCAAGAGAAATAACAATATTTCTTATTAAATGGGGCTTTCACCTGATCTGTATGACTATACTTTTCTGCTTTAATTTATCCAACCCAAGGTTCGACAAATCCCAAAAGCCAGGTCGCCATGGCGACTAGGAATTTGTCCTGGCGCTTGGTTGTTTGTCAGCCCATTCAGCGGAGGTGAGAGCGCTGTAATCTTCTTGCTCTGTTCCCTCAAGCGCCCTGCACTGATACCGGGAACCAGAATATGATGTCACTCCATCCCGGCATCACTAAACGGCGAGGGAGCAGAGCAAGAAGAGCTTGAAGATTATAGCAACCACACTGTATCCCCTCCAGCTCTCCCAAAAGTAGGGAGACTGTTGGACATAAATTCCAATTTAAAAAATGATCATTTGTAAGACTACGAGAAAATGTGTAATTGTGTGTTAGTATCAGTGTGCCTATCTATCAGTGTCTGTCGAGCGTTTGTCTGTCAGTGAATCTGTGTGTGTCTGTTAGTGATTGTCTCTGTCTGTCTGTCTGCTTGTCAGTGAGTCTGTCGTCTCTCTGTCAGTGAGTGTCTGTTTGTTTAGGTGACTGGCCCCCCTCTAATCGCATTGAAAAGGTGTTTTTACTCACCTTTCTTCCCATGCTGTGAAAGTCTCGCTCGCTGCTTGCCTTTCCCATAGGGTTATTGCGCATGCATCTTGATAGGGAACATTCAGCACCTCCACTGAGTGCGTGGAGATGCTAAACATAGGTGCTGCACACTTTGCAGCCTCGCGTGGCTATTTGAATGACTGTCACTAGGGTGTTTACTAGGCACAAATCTAAACACTGGATTTTCTCTGAAACACACCGTTTACACTGAAATGCCTGCAGGGACAGGCCATAGACACCAGAACAACTACATTAAACTGTAGCGATTCTGGTGACTTTAGTGTCCCTCTAAGAATTGTATTTTTGTCATTGAAAATAAAGTTTTCTCAGTTAAAAAAAAGTTCCAGGCAAATTTGTCAAGCCCCGATCTAACCTATTTTGGTAGAAGTTGGTATGTCTTGGAAGCAATATAACAAAGATGAGATGATGGAAAGTGAGCCAAGAATTTGCATTTTTTATTACTTGTGACCAGGCGTGAGTGCCATCAGAAACCGATTTTAAAAATAACGTAAGAATTTAAACATGGGTGTCAATGATCTGATTTTCTCGTGAAAGATGGCGCTTGTATTCACAAATGCTCTCACGCAGCTGCTCCTTTTCTTCATGAACAAAGTTCCCCTCTAATGTGCAGTCTATCTCTGCAGCGGGTATGTGTGTCATAATTCCCCCAACTCCCTTGCAATGCACAGACCTACCAAGCACTCTACTGATTCAGCAGAACACAGAGGAAATACAGGACATTTCTTATACTTTAAAAGGTTGTTCACACAAGAATATAGTAAAAGGAACACTGAAAGTGTTAAAGGGGCTCAGGACGCCGTAGCCGGCAATATCTAAGCATTCTATTTTTCGCTGCCGTCATCCTATCAGTTACTGTCTCTGAACAGCTACCCTGAGATTGGGCTTTTTGCCCTTTTTTTTTGCTTTTACAATTATTTTTATTTTAGTCTTGCTACTTAGTGGAGGGTTGAGTGACAGTGCAGCTTTGACTTAAGGGGTGCCCTCGAAGGCACGTTAGATTTGTACTGACAAGTCTTATCTAGGTACAGATACTGACTATCACTGATTTACTCTCACGAGGGACCTCCCCTTCCACAGTACTTTTTTCATATATATTTGCTTTTTGCGTTCTAATACTTCTATTTGGGGGTGTTTAGCCATTTGCCTTATTAGGCAGTTTAACCATTTGATTTGACTCTTACTGCAGTAGAGTCTAGTCTACACAGATGGCTATTACCTCTCTCCCCCAAGCTGCTCTGCATTACAGTGTGTAAATAGATACTTTTCATTATATAATCTTTGCTTCTCTCAGGCAGTTAGACAAAAATGCTCAGTGCTGTTACAGTAAGTTAGTATATTTGTTTCGTATTTTCACATTCTATGGCTTTTAGAATTAACTAT
Organism: Pelobates fuscus; assembly: GCF_036172605.1. Taxonomy (NCBI): domain Eukaryota; kingdom Metazoa; phylum Chordata; class Amphibia; order Anura; family Pelobatidae; genus Pelobates; species Pelobates fuscus. The sequence goes on along the minus strand of NC_086317.1, from coordinate 255,783,627 downwards.
TAAAAGTTAAGTTTTATTTGCATTTATTTATCCATTTTATTATTATTCTTTTTGTGACAACTACGATTACAACTCCCACACCATAGATAATCAGGAGACACCTTTTTGTAGTGTTTGTTTTTTCTTTTCTTAGCTCAATGAAGTGGTTACAGTCTTACTGCTTAATTTACTGCCATATGTGTTAAATCACTTTGTTTATGCATCCCTAGTCACACCTCTCTGGCTGAGACTCACACTGCCTCCTTACACATCTCCTTTTTGGTTAGAGTTATCCTGGTGCTGGTCCACCACTCCACCTTTACAAAAATAATTACAAATAAAACATACATCCTAGCCAGTGCTGAGGTCAAGTTCTACTTGCACCCTGATCCTCCCCGAACCTGTCATCACTCCCTTTTGCTAGACGGCCAATATGCACGTGGGCAGAGCCTGACCCAGTGCCGAGGGACAACCTCTTCAGCGCCGCAGGAGGGGACCGCCTTAGAAACCTATAGTGCCAGGAAAAAAGCTTTGTTTTCCTGGCACTATAGAATCCCTTTAATGCTATATTTAATTATATTACAAATGAGACAGAACAGCATCTCTAACCACTGAAAATGTATACATTGCACATATTAAGGAAGTTTCTTACCTTCAAAATCTTTATTTCTTTACCAAGCAGGAGCTGCGATCTTGACAAATTCTTTTTATTGATGCTTTTAATAGCCACCTGCCAGTCGGTTTTCTAAAAATAAAATCCAAGAAAAAGTATTAGAAATTTGGTTTCCCCCCCAAGATCAGCAAGTGCAGTAAATAATGAATCTGTTCAATAGAATAAATAACGTTAATCTTGGGGCTTTTTTCATGTTCTAACATTTGTAAATCTTGGCAGAAACCCTGGACCTACTTGCCAATTCCGTTGCAGACGGTTATGCCCAGACATTGACATATTTTTTAAAACAAATATTATTAATCCAAGCATGTATGTGACAGTGTGCCTAGGTGATAGACAGTCTGCATGCAATAAATAATGGCTAATCTAAAGATATTGTTTCACAGGTTAGCAGCAAGGCCTTCCCAGGGACTTCACAAAAGGATAAGTCTGGGAACATATGCTTTAAAACATACACCGTGCTTTTACTTTAGAAATACTGGCGTTTCAACTTTGCTGATACATTTCACCAATACATTTGTACCATAGTAAAAGGGGAGATTTGATTGCCTTATTTTTATTAAATAAATCTGGCAGGTTGGAAAATTCTTAAAGTAAGATGGAGTGCAAAATGTGGAGGCATTGTGTTTGTGGTGACTGTGTGTGTTTATGTGTGGACTTTTTGTATTATTTTTATGAAGATGATTCTTCAGCTCTGTGTATATTTAGCAGTGTGGGTGGCTTCCCTGGTGTACAGTGGGGACTGAAATGGCCAGGTTTAGGTCAAGGGCAGGAGCGGTGATAGCTGCTGTGGACTTCTTTACTCCAGTGCAGATTCCTTTTCACAAGTGCTAGGAGGAAGTGATCTGAGATCATTTCCTCTTATTCCTGCAAAGTGTAAATTGAGGATTGTCCCTCATCACCTGCAATCACTGCTCGGTTCACTCTAACAGATATCTGAAGTCCCACTGGAACTCCTGAAAGTGGACAGCCTTGAGTGCCGTGCAAAGGCACTTTGAGTGCCGTGTATGTCCTAAAACATCACTTTCCCAATTACTACATACTCCCTATGCTTCCCTTCCAGAGCAGGCACATGAAAACACTTTACTAGCATCTACTATCGAAGCATGGAAATTGGTGAGACAATTACTAGGACTGCACTTCTTGCGTAGCACACATTTTCAAGACAGAGAAGCACAATACCCATATCATTTTAGGAGGCTGCATACTAGAAAAAAAGATTTTATGAATGACAAAAACTAGATTCCAACAAGCCAAACACAAATGTCCTGCTTCAATGTTCCCTTCTTTGCATACTTACAGTTGCACAGCCTGATTAACACTATCTTCCACATTTAAATCTCACAGACTAGGTCCATTAAACAGATAATTTACTTTCCTTCCTACTTAATTAGCTCACTTTATTCTCTAATCTGGCATCACTTGAATCACTATAGCAATATAGTCAGATATGTCTTGATAGAAAGCTAACTTCCTAAATTTAAGACATGGTACTAATAGCGATCACTGTCAAACTACTCAAATTGCTTCTATCACCCTTTTTATTAGGAAATGCACCTGAAGATCGCACATCATTAGCCTACTATTCTCTTCAAAAACAATTTGCTCTAAGAATGAGGGACGCAGCCAACTGTCCAGAGTGCAGGGTCGACGGAGCAGACCTCACTGCTTCTGGGGGTGTGTGTGGGGATTAAGACATTTTGGGTGCAAGTTAGAGATTCCATATCAACTACTGGGTAAACCATTTGGATTTCTCCGCTACTAGCTGGCTAGGTGTCCCGGCGGAGGATTCAGGATAGGTTCCTAAACTGGCTCACATGATTCTAACTGCAGCATGTAAATGTATTTAACATTACGGGATCTGCTCCTCCCCCTCCTGTTGTCACTGCTCCTTCAACATAGATTGCGGATTGGTGATATAAATTTTTTCACTCCCCTTCCTCCCATGTTCTCCCCTCCACACCCGTTACCTCTCTCACACCGACACCAATATAGTAACACCGCCCCCTGCGGCCACTTACTCCCCATGTGAACCCCAACCTTGGGCCTACAGAGGGACTGAGTACCCACCAGTCATACCACTCACCCAGCAAATAACACTGCCCGTTACTTATTTATCTAACATGTCCCGAGCTGAAAAAAGGAAAAACAAAATACGGGGGGAACTCCAACCATCTCGAACACAATTGACCCCTCACTGAAAACCACAGTAGGGGCATGTCTAGTAAACAGTGAGCAACCTGTGGCCCCTGTGGACACTATGTCCCCCCGCTAGTTAATAGATGCCCCACCGTGGGGCCATTTGTGGGGGGGGGGCAGGAGGGGCTTTTTCTTTTTTACTACAGTGAGCAGTCACTGCTGCTCACTGTTTAGTAGACATTACTTTATTACTTGCGGCATAGCGAGTAGGGGCATCCGGGAGATTTTAATCTCCCTTATGCTATTATGGGGGTCATATTGACCCCCATAGAGTGAGGAAGGACATGGGGGGGCCTAGGAAGTTGCAGGGAGAAATAAAAAAAATAAAGGCAGAAAATAAAGATGAAAAAATAGATAATATAGGGGGCTTAGGGGCATTTGGGGGTAAATAGGGGGACAATTAGATGTAGTGGAGGCGGGTTAAAAAAAAATGGATTAGGCCATGACAGTGCCGCTTTAAAGCTAATGTGGCCTTCCTACAAGAAACTCACTTAAAAAAAGAAGTAGCCCAGCCCTCAAAAAAACACAAATATCCTGTGGGTTTCTTCAGCAACTACGACAGGGCCAAGGCACATAGGGTAGCCATACTGATCTCTTCACACACCCCTTTGTGTACAAAGATAATAAATCAGACGAAGGGGGCAGACTTATACTGGTTAAAGGCCAAATCAGCTCTAATATGGTCACATTTGTAAACCTATACCTCCCGAATAGACAGCAAGGGAAAACCCTCAAAAGGTGCTTGACCACTATAGAAGCATTCATGGAACGCATGATCAAGGAGGATTAGGATAGAGTATTGGTAGTGAGATTTAGCAGCAATTAAATCTTTCGATACTTTGGTCACAGCAGTTTCGACAGAATGACCAGCGTGGAATCCAGACTGAAGGGGGTCAAGCAGAGAGTTGGATTCGAGAAAGTCAGTCAGTCTGATGTACACAACTCTCTCGAGGATCTTGGAGGCAAATGGCAGTAGTGAGATAGGGCGGTAGTTGGATGGAGAGTTGGGATCAAGGTTGGGCGTTTTCAGAATTGGGGCTACAGTTAGGGAAATATGCCAGAGGAAAGGGAGAGATTGAAAATGCTAGCGAGAGGAAGAGCAAGAGAGGGAGACAAAGTGCGGATGAGATGCGAGGGAATAGGATCGAGGGAGCAGGTGGTGGGGCGGAAGGACAGGAGCAGAGCAGAAACCTCTTGTGCTGTAGCAGGTGCAAATGTGCATAGGATGGCAGGGGGAGTGGGGTTGGGTGATGTAATGATAGGGGTAGGAGAGAGATTAGAGATCTCTTTCCTGATTGTAGAGATCTCAGTGAAATGAGATGCAAAGTTTGTGGCGGACATGATGAATTTTCTAAAGAACTTCCTGTTTGAATAAGTGCTAATACAACTCTTCCGCCTATTATTAGAAACACTATCTTAGTTACCATGGAAATGTGTTTTTTTGTTTTGTTTTTTTTTTATCACTTTGTTTCTATTTAATGATGTACTCCTTGTTTTTTCAGGTTTCATATAGATCTAGTAGGATCAGAATGCTGCAATTTTAATGTTTGTGTAATAAATTACCAGCGAATTATTTGGGCACTCTGTTAAGCTTTATATTTTTGTATTACTGACACATTTTATGGAGCATAAATAAAAGTAATACAATTGTAAATTGAAGTGCATGAAAACATGAAAGATATCTACCAAAATGATCAATCGGGTAAATCAGGGGGGGGGGGGGGGAGGAGAAGTGTTACAATGCAATTAATAATGGTAATCATAAGAAAGTACCAAGAAAAAAAAATTACAAGTATATATCTCCTCTTAATATTTTTGGTGTGTCACAAATATGGAATAGCTAACATGCTAAACAAAAAGAGAGGAGAGGAAAGGGAATGGCTGGTCAAGAATGCTCACTTACATTATGATTCTTAGAGATCATCAGTCCTTGCAAATTCCCATGAGAATATTCGTTAATTACTTGCATGTTTGACAATGACTACATTAGACTTAAAATGAGCCTGGAATGTGATCAGTCTCAGAACTACCAGAGCTGCATTTCTCTATCACACGTACCCCAGGGTATGCTCTGTACAGTAGTTGCTGTGATTATTCCTCTGTTCAGACATGAAGGACATACTGGAAAAGAAGCCTTGGGGGTAGTATGCCTTGCTTGAGAAAGTGTTCCCAATTATCGAGAGGAATTGAGACAGATAGGGAACCCTCTGTCATAATGGCAGAAGCAGTAGTGGAAAGGAAGTAAGTAAGTATCGACATATCCGCTCAAAAAAGAAATGTAACATACCATTTACCTTGTTGGTAAATGCTACATTCATTTGTAGCTGTTATCTGTAAAAGCAAACAGGTTCACTTTCACTAATTTGCCATGGTCGTTAAAGGACCACTCTAGGCACCCAGACCACTTCAGCTTAATGAGGTGGTCTGGGTGCCAGGTCCTTCTAGGGTTAACCCATTTTTTCATAAACATAGCAGTTTCAGAGAAACTGCTATGTTTATGAATGGGTTAAGCCTTCCCCCTATGTCCTCTAGTGGCTGTCTCATTGACAGCCGCTAGAGGCGCTTGCGTGCTTCTCACTGTGATTTTCACAGTGAGAGCACGCCAGCGTCCATAGGAAAGCATTATGAATGCTTTCCTATGTGACCGGCTGAATGCGCGCGCAGCTCTTGCCGTGCGTGCGCATTCAGCTGACTGGGAGGAGAAGAGGAGGATCGGAGGAGGAGAGCAGGAGGAGATCTCTCCGCCCAGCGCTGGAAAAAGGTAAGTTTTAACCCTTTTCCCCTTTCCAGAGCCGGGCGGGAGGGGGTCCCTGAGGGTGGGGGCACCCTCAGGGCACTCTAGTGCCAGGAAAACGAGTATGCTTTCCTGGCACTAGAGTGGTCCTTTAAAAGGAAAAAAAAAACCTGAATTATCATGTTTGTAAAAGACAATGATGAAAAACACATTGATGCTACTTATGGACAACAGATAGATGCTCCATAAGTAGTAGTTTTTGAGAAGATTAAGGTAAGTATACTATATATTTATTTATTTTCATGTTTAAAAATGTGTGCAAACATATCACATATATATATATTTGCTAATAATGTGCAGAACACTATTTGACAGGTCTAAGCGAAGAGTTCGCTTTGTCGTCATTCAACATCTAAATAAAAAAACAATATATCAAGACAAAAAAGGTTTAAGGGTAGGGGAGTAGGGGGGGATAGATTTTGGACAGTCTGGTGGTAGAGCACAAATTATTCACATCTCTACTCTACTTGTGTGATTTATATTTGTACCGTAACTGTTACCCTTGATAGCGAGTGGCAAAATGTCCCTTTACATACTTCCTTACAATCTGAAATTTAGTCTACGTGTTCACATGAAAAACCATGCTGTGCAGAGATCGATACTAAAGCGGGAAATATTTTAGATATTTTGAATCCCAGTTCATTGATGTTGTTCATTTTTTTACATCAATATATTTATTCCATTCCTCCTACAAGACCAACTTGTAATAGCCAAGGAATGACTGCCCAGTGCCTAGTGGGTTTAAAATCTACATTCTGAAATCTGATTGTTTTAGAAGTAGGAAGTCCCATCTTATAACCATAGAATTTTTTCTGGTCAACCAGCTATAATATCCTTACCACTAATGATGTGAGTGTAAACAGGGCCGCCATCAGGGGGTGACAACCATAACGGTTGTCACGGGCCCGGCGGCCCTGGGGGGCCCGAACTGCTCTGGCAGTCCTGGGCCCCACTTTCCCTCTCTGCACACATAGATAGTGAATATCGCTATCTATGTGTGCAGCCGCGGGCCCCCGGCTCCCTGTTACCGCAGAGGGGGCCCACGCAGCACACAGCCTCTTCTCTTCTCTCTTGTAATAACTCTCGCGAGACCCGGTTGCCATGGCAACGCTCCGCGGGTCTCGCGAGAATTATTGGAGGAGAGAAGAGTAGAAGTTGTGTGATGGGCCCCCTCTGCGGTAACAGGGAGCCGGGGGGCCCCCCACCGGACCACCAGGGATGGAATCTCCCCCCTCCCTGGGCAAAGCTAAGCAGGAAGGGGGGAGAAACATGTAATTAAATTAAAAAAAAAAAATATGTAAAAAATTTCCCCCCGTCCTCTGAGTCCCACCGGGTGGCCCATGCACTTAGGGCCACCCGGAGCGCTTGTATCAGCAGGGAAAATCACAGTGAGAGCACGCCAGCGTCCATAGGAGAGCATTATGAATGCTTTCCTATGTGACCGGCTGAATGCGCGCGCAGCTCTTGCCGCGCGTGCGCATTCAGCCGACGGGGAGGAGAAGAGGAGGATCAGAGGAGGAGAGCAGGAGGAGATCTCTCCGCCCAGCGCTGGAAAAAGGTAAGATTTAACCCCTTTCCCCTTTCCAGAGCCGGGCGGGAGGGGGTCCCTGAGGGTGGGGGCACCCTCAGGGCACTCTAGTGCCAGGAAAACGAGTATGCTTTCCTGGCACTAGAGTGGTCCTTTAAAGCAGCGTTTAGTCACAGGTCTTCTCCTGGACAGTCTAGTTTTTTTGTATAAATTCTGGATGGCAAAAATGCCTGCTAAATGCAGGGACAACAAAAATAAGCTACAACATAACATATACTGAATAGGAGAAATAAATTAACTAGATTTAATTAGAATAAATAACTATATAAAAAGGCTGTATGTAAATGTATAAAACAAAAAACAACAAATACAGGGTGCGCTGGATAAAATAAACAAAAACGATAACACAAAAAGGAAAGTCTCTATAGGTACAGTGTAGGCCTTGAGTAAATGTTCTTCTGTTCTCGCTTTGGAATCGCAGTGGTTGGATATGAAACACAAAAGCAGAGAAGGGGGGGACCAATAGTGCAAAACCGTATGGTAGAGAGGATCACGAACAACACAGACGTAGAGAAATGCCAACTTACAATTTTTAGAGCTAAGCCCAGCTCTAGGTAAAACAGCTTACAGTGGTATTTGATACTCCCCACATGTAGGATATAACTGGGCAATTGGAGTCTCCACACGATTCTTTAAAACTTCTGAGACAGACGTCAGCATATAAAATATATAAAAGAAAAAAACCCAATGGTGCAATAACTTAGGTAGTACTGCAACAACAGACAACACAGAGGTCCTAAGAGTGCCAACTTACAATTTAGAGAGCTATAACCAGCTCTGAGTAAAACAGCATACAGTGGTATTTAAACTCCCCACGTGTAGGATATTCCTCTAGTGATGCTTGTAGTGCCGGTCTTATGAAAAATAAAATCACAAGAGAGGGCCCATAGTGTTTTCCTTATGTAAAAATGACAAAGTGATAAAAAGAAACGTACTTACAGTGTTCAGAGCAGCCACACTGCTCTATGAACCAAGCGTAGGTGGAATAATCCCCACCAGGGATTTCTTTTGCAGTACTGGATCTTGTTAAAAATGATGATAAAAAGATCAGCCAGGATAAAACAGCAGCATATAAAGTAAATGAACTAACCTAAAGTAAAAGGTAGTAACAAAATACTTTAATATAAAACAGAGTAAAAATACACAACGCGTTTCGCCAAACAGTAGGCTTTTTCAAGTGTAGAGTAAATAATCCTGGCTATTCACATTATATAGGCAGCTAATTTGCAATGAATTTCAAAGATTGGCGCCAAAATGGCATCATTACCATGTGACTGCAGTCACATGACTTTCAGTTATACATATGATAGGTGGACATATTAAAATAGTGAAAAAAAAAAATCGTTTTTATATTTTAATAGTATAGGGTAGTACTAAACCCACATATGACCTGAGGGGTATAAAAAGAAATAGACTTTTATGTGAGGGAGGGAAGAAATTAGGTTGTGAAATGAAAGGTTAAAGGTCGCGAGGGCGTGGCCGTTTTTAAACCAAAAAGGTGGGCGGGGTCGGCATAATGCTGTGTGTATTCGCTGGGAATGCAGGGAAATGTAGTCCTGGTCACATGACATTGGTTTACACATATAATAGGTGGACAAGTTAAAACAGTAAAAAATAATCGTTTTTATATTTTAATAGTATAGGGTAGTACTAAGCCCCCATATGACCTGAGGGGTATAAAAAGAAATAGGCTTTTATGTGAGGGAGGGAAGAAATTAGGTTGTGAAATGAAAGGTTAAAGGTCGCGAGGGCGTGGCCCTGGGACCATCTTAGTAGAGTGGAGTGTAAATAGAAGGCGGCCATATTGTTGAAGGGCAAAAGGGGTGATATGTAACGGTGGGCACTATATTTAAAGGGCAAAGGGGTGGAATGTAATTATGGTTGGAGGAGAACATACAGAATATTAAAACATTAAAAAACAGTGACAATATAATACAATTTTATGTGCAAATATAAAAAAATAAAATACAAAAAAAAAAAAAAAGTTAAAAAAAGAGGAAAATAAAATTGCAGATTGTATATGGGTAAATATTACTAATAAAGGTTACAATGTATTTTGCTACTATTAAAAGAATAATCCTAATAACCATATTAATTAAAAGTGAATATAAATTATTATGAAACAATACAAAGAATTACAAAAAATTAAAAAGGTCAAATTCTGCATTTAAGCCATCTGGGGTTAGTGTCTTAAGATTAAAAACCCATTCCATTTCGGCTTTTCCCAGAATATTTCTTATATCACCGCCTCGCCATGGAATATTGCATATTTGAATAGGGGTGAATTTAAGAACGTTGGGGTTTTTTTGGTGGTGTGTCAGAAAATGCTTGGACACTGTGTGATTTTCAAATCCATTTTTGATGTTTCGACAGTGTTCTGATATCCTAATTTTTAGGCACCTTGACGTCATGCCTACATATTGGAGGCCACAAGGGCACTCCAGTAGGTATATAACATTTTTCGTACAACACGTAATGAACTGTTTGATATTATAACTTTTGTTGGTAATATTGGATTTAAATGTTGTGGTTTTATTTGGGACTGACGTTTGGGTAGTTTTACAAACAATACATTTTCTGCATTTAAAAAAACCTTTGATGTTAGACAAGGTGGATAATTTTTTTGATGGTTTGGTCTTTGTAAAATTTTTTGTTAAAAGCGTTTTAAAATTAGGGGCACCTCTAAAAATGATATTAGGTTTTTCAGGGATAATTTTATTGAGAACAGGGTCTTCAGATAAAATGTGCCAATGTTTGTGGATAGTTTTCCTTATGTCTTTGTTCTTGTTATTATAGTCAAAAATGATGGGTAGGGAAGGGGTAGTGGTGGAGTTTTTATTTTTGTATTTTAGCAGACTACTCCTTTCACCAGACTTGATTTTAGTGATAATGGTTTCAAGTTTTTCTTCTGAATAATGTTTGTCTAAAAATTTGTTTTTTAAAATGTTGCTTTGTTCGTTAAAATCTTCGTTAAGTGTGCAGTTTCTTTTGAGTATTAGAAACTGGCTTTTTGGAGCGCTATCTAGCCAGGGAGTGTAATGACAACTGTTTTGATCGATGACTGTGTTTGTACACACTTTTTTAAAAAAAGTTTTCGTGTTTAATTTACCATCTTTAATAAAAATGTTTAGATCTAAAAAGCTGATTTCTTCTTTACTAAATTCTGTGGTTAAAACAATGCCTTTGTCATTATTGCTTAAGTGATTTAAAAAGAGTTTTAAGGAGTTTTCAGTACCTTTCCAAATAAAAAATAAATCATCGATGTAACGGAAATATGAGACCAGGTTTGCCCTCCAATCATGGTTACCCCAGACTGCTTCAGTTTCCCAGTCTGCCATGAATAGATTAGCGTAGCTGGGGGCAAACCTGGTCCCCATAGCCGTGCCTCTTTTTTGAATATAAAAAGAATCTAAAAACCAAAAAAAATTGTTTTTTAAAATGATATTAATACCTTCTATGATGAAGTCAATTTGGGGTTGTGGTATTCTCTTTTCGGCTTCAAGTATTGTTGTGACTGCTTTGCAACCTTTGTCGTGGGGGATAATTGTATAGAGTGATGTAACGTCGCAAGTCACTAAAATGTAGTCATTGTGCCATGTAAAATCTTTAAAAAAGAGGAGAAGGGACATAGTATCTTTGAGGTAGGATTTCATATTTTTTACAGATGGTTGGAGTAAAATGTCAATGTATTCCGATAGGTTTGATAAAATAGAGTTGATGCCAGAAACAATGGGGCGGCCTGGGGGGTTGGTTTCATTTTTGTGGATTTTTGGAAGAAAATAAATTACTGGGATTTTAGGGTGTGATTTATTGAGGTAGTTAAATTCTTTTTTGTTTAAAATGTTGGAGTTACTCCCTTTCAGTAAGTAATTATATAAAGTGGCTTGGATTTGAGGGCTGGGGTCTGTTTTTAGCTTCTCATATACATTAGTGTCGTTTAGTTGTTTGTGGGCCTCTTCTATATACATTTCTTTTGAGAGGATTACAAGGCCACCTCCCTTGTCCGCTGGTTTAATAACGATATTTTCGTCTAATTGTAATTCTTTAAGTGCTTTTAGTTCTTGGGGGTTTAAATTAAGTTTGTCTGACTTTTTTTTCTTAATTTTATCAAGGTCTTTTAAAACAAGTTTTTCAAAAACCTCTAAAGGTCCGGACTTGCAATTTGATGGATAAAATTTAGATTGTGGTTTAAGGTGGGTATTGATGATGTTAAGGGTGGTGGTGGGTTGGGTAGGGGTGGTAGGAAGGGACGTAGTTTCATTTCCCATAAAAAATCTTTTTAAAGTGGCTTTTCTTACGAATTTGTTTACGTCCAAGAATGCTTGGAAGGGTTTAAATGATGTAGTGGGTGCAAATTTTAAGCCTTTACTGAGAACGGCTATTTGGGTGGATGTGAGTGTTTGTTGGGACAAATTAAAAATACCCCTTTCTTTAATGGGTTTTTGATTTTCTATTCTATTAGCCTTTCTCTCTTGCTCCCTTCTGCCACTTCTCCTTCCTCTAATGAATAACTTCTTTTTCTTACTCGTGATGCTTGGAATGATAGTGGGTGAGACTGTGTGTTGGATCTGATTTCTAAAAAATTATCCTCCGTGTCTATTTCAGAATCTACTGATAGGAGTTGATATCTGTTATGGTTAGTGATGGGGGATTTTGGTTGGTCTGTGTAGCCATAGTTTCTATGTGCAAATCTAGATCTTTGAGGTCTGGGGGAGGCATCCTTATATGTATTTGAAGTGTCATTTCTATAAGAGCTATAGTGGTTGTGATTGTAGTGGTTTTTGTGGTGGTGGTAACGAGGTGAGTGCGTGGACTCCCTTTGGGAGGTGTAGTGATAGGTTCTGGGATGTTTTTTGAGTAAGGGCTGGGGTATTGGTGGTATATATGATCTTACTGTGTTGTCATAATGTACGTTTGAATGTTGGTGAGGTCTATATGTGTGGTCTGATGTGTATTTCAATGCTTGGTGTTTAGGTGGGTGTTCATAGTTAGAGTAACGCGAAGTGTGAGCCTTTTTCTGATGTATAGGTGGACTACTTTTATTAAAGTTTAGAGATCCTGAATTGTATTTTGTGTTTTGATGGTAAGTCCTGATTTGGTTGTTTGCATAATCGTGTTTGTCTCTAACATATTTTTTCACTTTTATGTGTTTTGTATCCATTTCTATTTTTTCTATTTTATTTTGGATTAAAATGGAGTTTTGTTTGAACACTGGTGTGTCTATGAATGGGGATAGTTGTTCTTTTAAGTCATTAATTTCTTTGTCTAAGACGGACAATTTCTTACTTTTTTTTATCACTAATGTGTCCATAAGGCCAAAAGTACATGTTTCAAGTTTGTTAAACCATTCATTCATAAATTCTTCATCCTCTTGGTCTGAGGAGGGAAGTTTGAATAATCTTAGTCCTCTAGGGGTAATACCTTCATCTATATATTTTTTGAGAGTAGCGATTTCCCATTTTAATTTAATTTCGCTTGTTAATGCTCTTTCTAGTTTGCTAAACAGTTCTTGTTGGCTAAAACTAGGGGGTCTTGGGATGATGGGACTATGGTCACCATTATTGAAAGCTTCATTTATATTGATGGTATAATTACTTCTATAGTCGAAGATAGACATATTAATTGTGATCTGAAGGGAAGCAGCTGGAACCCGGAGGGGAAAGGTAACTGTAGTGAGAAAAGGTGGGAGGGGAACAGCGCTACAGTACTGATCACAAGGGGGAAAAAAAAGCTGCACACCTGAAAGGAAGGGCTACCCTCAAACCCTTCAGAAAATGGAGAAAACAAAAAACAACAAATACAGGGTGCGCTGGATAAAATAAACAAAAACGATAACACAAAAAGGAAAGTCTCTATAGGTACAGTGTAGGCCTTGAGTAAATGTTCTTCTGTTCTCGCTTTGGAATCGCAGTGGTTGGATATGAAACACAAAAGCAGAGAAGGGGGGGACCAATAGTGCAAAACCGTATGGTAGAGAGGATCACGAACAACACAGACGTAGAGAAATGCCAACTTACAATTTTTAGAGCTAAGCCCAGCTCTAGGTAAAACAGCTTACAGTGGTATTTGATACTCCCCACATGTAGGATATAACTGGGCAATTGGAGTCTCCACACGATTCTTTAAAACTTCTGAGACAGACGTCAGCATATAAAATATATAAAAGAAAAAAACCCAATGGTGCAATAACTTAGGTAGTACTGCAACAACAGACAACACAGAGGTCCTAAGAGTGCCAACTTACAATTTAGAGAGCTATAACCAGCTCTGAGTAAAACAGCATACAGTGGTATTTAAACTCCCCACGTGTAGGATATTCCTCTAGTGATGCTTGTAGTGCCGGTCTTATGAAAAATAAAATCACAAGAGAGGGCCCATAGTGTTTTCCTTATGTAAAAATGACAAAGTGATAAAAAGAAACGTACTTACAGTGTTCAGAGCAGCCACACTGCTCTATGAACCAAGCGTAGGTGGAATAATCCCCACCAGGGATTTCTTTTGCAGTACTGGATCTTGTTAAAAATGATGATAAAAAGATCAGCCAGGATAAAACAGCAGCATATAAAGTAAATGAACTAACCCAAAGTAAAAGGTAGTAACAAAATACTTTAATATAAAACAGAGTAAAAATACACAACGCGTTTCGCCAAACAGTAGGCTTTTTCAAGTGTAGAGTAAATAATCCTGGCTATTCACATTATATAGGCAGCTAATTTGCAATGAATTTCAAAGATTGGCGCCAAAATGGCATCATTACCATGTGACTGCAGTCACATGACTTTCAGTTATACATATGATAGGTGGACATATTAAAATAGTGAAAAAAAAAATCGTTTTTATATTTTAATAGTATAGGGTAGTACTAAACCCACATATGACCTGAGGGGTATAAAAAGAAATAGACTTTTATGTGAGGGAGGGAAGAAATTAGGTTGTGAAATGAAAGGTTAAAGGTCGCGAGGGCGTGGCCGTTTTTAAACCAAAAAGGTGGGCGGGGTCGGCATAATGCTGTGTGTATTCGCTGGGAATGCAGGGAAATGTAGTCCTGGTCACATGACATTGGTTTACACATATAATAGGTGGACAAGTTAAAACAGTAAAAAATAATCGTTTTTATATTTTAATAGTATAGGGTAGTACTAAGCCCCCATATGACCTGAGGGGTATAAAAAGAAATAGGCTTTTATGTGAGGGAGGGAAGAAATTAGGTTGTGAAATGAAAGGTTAAAGGTCGCGAGGGCGTGGCCCTGGGACCATCTTAGTAGAGTGGAGTGTAAATAGAAGGCGGCCATATTGTTGAAGGGCAAAAGGGGTGATATGTAACGGTGGGCACTATATTTAAAGGGCAAAGGGGTGGAATGTAATTATGGTTGGAGGAGAACATACAGAATATTAAAACATTAAAAAACAGTGACAATATAATACAATTTTATGTGCAAATATAAAAAAATAAAATAAAAAAAAAAAAAAAAAAGTTAAAAAAAGAGGAAAATAAAATTGCAGATTGTATATGGGTAAATATTACTAATAAAGGTTACAATGTATTTTGCTACTATTAAAAGAATAATCCTAATAACCATATTAATTAAAAGTGAATATAAATTATTATGAAACAATACAAAGAATTACAAAAAATTAAAAAGGTCAAATTCTGCATTTAAGCCATCTGGGGTTAGTGTCTTAAGATTAAAAACCCATTCCATTTCGGCTTTTCCCAGAATATTTCTTATATCACCGCCTCGCCATGGAATATTGCATATTTGAATAGGGGTGAATTTAAGAACGTTGGGTTTTTTTTGGTGGTGTGTCAGAAAATGCTTGGACACTGTGTGATTTTCAAATCCATTTTTGATGTTTCGACAGTGTTCTGATATCCTAATTTTTAGGCACCTTGACGTCATGCCTACATATTGGAGGCCACAAGGGCACTCCAGTAGGTATATAACATTTTTCGTACAACACGTAATGAACTGTTTGATATTATAACTTTTGTTGGTAATATTGGATTTAAATGTTGTGGTTTTATTTGGGACTGACGTTTGGGTAGTTTTACAAACAATACATTTTCTGCATTTAAAAAAACCTTTGATGTTAGACAAGGTGGATAATTTTTTTGATGGTTTGGTCTTTGTAAAATTTTTTGTTAAAAGCGTTTTAAAATTAGGGGCACCTCTAAAAATGATATTAGGTTTTTCAGGGATAATTTTATTGAGAACAGGGTCTTCAGATAAAATGTGCCAATGTTTGTGGATAGTTTTCCTTATGTCTTTGTTCTTGTTATTATAGTCAAAAATGATGGGTAGGGAAGGGGTAGTGGTGGAGTTTTTATTTTTGTATTTTAGCAGACTACTCCTTTCACCAGACTTGATTTTAGTGATAATGGTTTCAAGTTTTTCTTCTGAATAATGTTTGTCTAAAAATTTGTTTTTTAAAATGTTGCTTTGTTCGTTAAAATCTTCGTTAAGTGTGCAGTTTCTTTTGAGTCTTAGAAACTGGCTTTTTGGAGCGCTATCTAGCCAGGGAGTGTAATGACAACTGTTTTGATCGATGACTGTGTTTGTACACACTTTTTTAAAAAAAGTTTTCGTGTTTAATTTACCATCTTTAATAAAAATGTTTAGATCTAAAAAGCTGATTTCTTCTTTACTAAATTCTGTGGTTAAAACAATGCCTTTGTCATTATTGCTTAAGTGATTTAAAAAGAGTTTTAAGGAGTTTTCAGTACCTTTCCAAATAAAAAATAAATCATCGATGTAACGGAAATATGAGACCAGGTTTGCCCTCCAATCATGGTTACCCCAGACTGCTTCAGTTTCCCAGTCTGCCATGAATAGATTAGCGTAGCTGGGGGCAAACCTGGTCCCCATAGCCGTGCCTCTTTTTTGAATATAAAAAGAATCTAAAAACCAAAAAAAATTGTTTTTTAAAATGATATTAATACCTTCTATGATGAAGTCAATTTGGGGTTGTGGTATTCTCTTTTCGGCTTCAAGTATTGTTGTGACTGCTTTGCAACCTTTGTCGTGGGGGATAATTGTATAGAGTGATGTAACGTCGCAAGTCACTAAAATGTAGTCATTGTGCCATGTAAAATCTTTAAAAAAGAGGAGAAGGGACATAGTATCTTTGAGGTAGGATTTCATATTTTTTACAGATGGTTGGAGTAAAATGTCAATGTATTCCGATAGGTTTGATAAAATAGAGTTGATGCCAGAAACAATGGGGCGGCCTGGGGGGTTGGTTTCATTTTTGTGGATTTTTGGAAGAAAATAAATTACTGGGATTTTAGGGTGTGATTTATTGAGGTAGTTAAATTCTTTTTTGTTTAAAATGTTGGAGTTACTCCCTTTCAGTAAGTAATTATATAAAGTGGCTTGGATTTGAGGGCTGGGGTCTGTTTTTAGCTTCTCATATACATTAGTGTCGTTTAGTTGTTTGTGGGCCTCTTCTATATACATTTCTTTTGAGAGGATTACAAGGCCGCCTCCCTTGTCCGCTGGTTTAATAACGATATTTTCGTCTAATTGTAATTCTTTAAGTGCTTTTAGTTCTTGGGGGTTTAAATTAAGTTTGTCTGACTTTTTTTTCTTAATTTTATCAAGGTCTTTTAAAACAAGTTTTTCAAAAACCTCTAAAGGTCCGGACTTGCAATTTGATGGATAAAATTTAGATTGTGGTTTAAGGTGGGTATTGATGATGTTAAGGGTGGTGGTGGGTTGGGTAGGGGTGGTAGGAAGGGACGTAGTTTCATTTCCCATAAAAAATCTTTTTAAAGTGGCTTTTCTTACGAATTTGTTTACGTCCAAGAATGCTTGGAAGGGTTTAAATGATGTAGTGGGTGCAAATTTTAAGCCTTTACTGAGAACGGCTATTTGGGTGGATGTGAGTGTTTGTTGGGACAAATTAAAAATACCCCTTTCTTTAATGGGTTTTTGATTTTCTATTCTATTAGCCTTTCTCTCTTGCTCCCTTCTGCCACTTCTCCTTCCTCTAATGAATAACTTCTTTTTCTTACTCGTGATGCTTGGAATGATAGTGGGTGAGACTGTGTGTTGGATCTGATTTCTAAAAAAATATCCTCCGTGTCTATTTCAGAATCCCAACGTTCTTAAATTCACCCCTATTCAAATATGCAATATTCCATGGCGAGGCGGTGATATAAGAAATATTCTGGGAAAAGCCGAAATGGAATGGGTTTTTAATCTTAAGACACTAACCCCAGATGGCTTAAATGCAGAATTTGACCTTTTTAATTTTTTGTAATTCTTTGTATTGTTTCATAATAATTTATATTCACTTTTAATTAATATGGTTATTAGGATTATTCTTTTAATAGTAGCAAAATACATTGTAACCTTTATTAGTAATATTTACCCATATACAATCTGCAATTTTATTTTCCTCTTTTTTTAACTTTTTTTTTTTTTATTTTATTTTTTTATATTTGCACATAAAATTGTATTATATTGTCACTGTTTTTTAATGTTTTAATATTCTGTATGTTCTCCTCCAACCATAATTACATTCCACCCCTTTGCCCTTTAAATATAGTGCCCACCGTTACATATCACCCCTTTTGCCCTTCAACAATATGGCCGCCTTCTATTTACACTCCACTCTACTAAGATGGTCCCAGGGCCACGCCCTCGCGACCTTTAACCTTTCATTTCACAACCTAATTTCTTCCCTCCCTCACATAAAAGCCTATTTCTTTTTATACCCCTCAGGTCATATGGGGGCTTAGTACTACCCTATACTATTAAAATATAAAAACGATTATTTTTTACTGTTTTAACTTGTCCACCTATTATATGTGTAAACCAATGTCATGTGACCAGGACTACATTTCCCTGCATTCCCAGCGAATACACACAGCATTATGCCGACCCCGCCCACCTTTTTGGTTTAAAAACGGCCACGCCCTCGCGACCTTTAACCTTTCATTTCACAACCTAATTTCTTCCCTCCCTCACATAAAAGTCTATTTCTTTTTATACCCCTCAGGTCATATGTGGGTTTAGTACTACCCTATACTATTAAAATATAAAAACGATTTTTTTTTTCACTATTTTAATATGTCCACCTATCATATGTATAACTGAAAGTCATGTGACTGCAGTCACATGGTAATGATGCCATTTTGGCGCCAATCTTTGAAATTCATTGCAAATTAGCTGCCTATATAATGTGAATAGCCAGGATTATTTACTCTACACTTGAAAAAGCCTACTGTTTGGCGAAACGCGTTGTGTATTTTTACTCTGTTTTATATTAAAGTATTTTGTTACTACCTTTTACTTTGGGTTAGTTCATTTACTTTATATGCTGCTGTTTTATCCTGGCTTATCTTTTTATCATCATTTTTAACAAGATCCAGTACTGCAAAAGAAATCCCTGGTGGGGATTATTCCACCTACGCTTGGTTCATAGAGCAGTGTGGCTGCTCTGAACACTGTAAGTACGTTTCTTTTTATCACTTTGTCATTTTTACATAAGGAAAACACTATGGGCCCTCTCTTGTGATTTTATTTTTCATAAGACCGGCACTACAAGCATCACTAGAGGAATATCCTACACGTGGGGAGTTTAAATACCACTGTATGCTGTTTTACTCAGAGCTGGTTATAGCTCTCTAAATTGTAAGTTGGCACTCTTAGGACCTCTGTGTTGTCTGTTGTTGCAGTACTACCTAAGTTATTGCACCATTGGGTTTTTTTCTTTTATATATTTTATATGCTGACGTCTGTCTCAGAAGTTTTAAAGAATCGTGTGGAGACTCCAATTGCCCAGTTATATCCTACATGTGGGGAGTATCAAATACCACTGTAAGCTGTTTTACCTAGAGCTGGGCTTAGCTCTAAAAATTGTAAGTTGGCATTTCTCTACGTCTGTGTTGTTCGTGATCCTCTCTACCATACGGTTTTGCACTATTGGTCCCCCCCTTCTCTGCTTTTGTGTTTCATATCCAACCACTGCGATTCCAAAGCGAGAACAGAAGAACATTTACTCAAGGCCTACACTGTACCTATAGAGACTTTCCTTTTTGTGTTATCGTTTTTGTTTATTTTATCCAGCGCACCCTGTATTTGTTGTTTTTTGTTTTCTCCATTTTCTGAAGGGTTTGAGGGTAGCCCTTCCTTTCAGGTGTGCAGCTTTTTTTTCCCCCTTGTGATCAGTACTGTAGCGCTGTTCCCCTCCCACCTTTTCTCACTACAGTTACCTTTCCCCTCCGGGTTCCAGCTGCTTCCCTTCAGATCACAATTAATATGTCTATCTTCGACTATAGAAGTAATTATACCATCAATATAAATGAAGCTTTCAATAATGGTGACCATAGTCCCATCATCCCAAGACCCCCTAGTTTTAGCCAACAAGAACTGTTTAGCAAACTAGAAAGAGCATTAACAAGCGAAATTAAATTAAAATGGGAAATCGCTACTCTCAAAAAATATATAGATGAAGGTATTACCCCTAGAGGACTAAGATTATTCAAACTTCCCTCCTCAGACCAAGAGGATGAAGAATTTATGAATGAATGGTTTAACAAACTTGAAACATGTACTTTTGGCCTTATGGACACATTAGTGATAAAAAAAAGTAAGAAATTGTCCGTCTTAGACAAAGAAATTAATGACTTAAAAGAACAACTATCCCCATTCATAGACACACCAGTGTTCAAACAAAACTCCATTCTAATCCAAAATAAAATAGAAAAAATAGAAATGGATACAAAACACATAAAAGTGAAAAAATATGTTAGAGACAAACACGATTATGCAAACAACCAAATCAGGACTTACCATCAAAACACAAAATACAATTCAGGATCTCTAAACTTTAATAAAAGTAGTCCACCTATACATCAGAAAAAGGCTCACACTTCGCGTTACTCTAACTATGAACACCCACCTAAACACCAAGCATTGAAATACACATCAGACCACACATATAGACCTCACCAACATTCAAACGTACATTATGACAACACAGTAAGATCATATATACCACCAATACCCCAGCCCTTACTCAAAAAACATCCCAGAACCTATCACTACACCTCCCAAAGGGAGTCCACGCACTCACCTCGTTACCACCACCACAAAAACCACTACAATCACAACCACTATAGCTCTTATAGAAATGACACTTCAAATACATATAAGGATGCCTCCCCCAGACCTCAAAGATCTAGATTTGCACATAGAAACTATGGCTACACAGACCAACCAAAATCCCCCATCACTAACCATAACAGATATCAACTCCTATCAGTAGATTCTGAAATAGACACGGAGGATAATTTTTTAGAAATCAGATCCAACACACAGTCTCACCCACTATCATTCCAAGCATCACGAGTAAGAAAAAGAAGTTATTCATTAGAGGAAGGAGAAGTGGCAGAAGGGAGCAAGAGAGAAAGGCTAATAGAATAGAAAATCAAAAACCCATTAAAGAAAGGGGTATTTTTAATTTGTCCCAACAAACACTCACATCCACCCAAATAGCCGTTCTCAGTAAAGGCTTAAAATTTGCACCCACTACATCATTTAAACCCTTCCAAGCATTCTTGGACGTAAACAAATTCGTAAGAAAAGCCACTTTAAAAAGATTTTTTATGGGAAATGAAACTACGTCCCTTCCTACCACCCCTACCCAACCCACCACCACCCTTAACATCATCAATACCCACCTTAAACCACAATCTAAATTTTATCCATCAAATTGCAAGTCCGGACCTTTAGAGGTTTTTGAAAAACTTGTTTTAAAAGACCTTGATAAAATTAAGAAAAAAAAGTCAGACAAACTTAATTTAAACCCCCAAGAACTAAAAGCACTTAAAGAATTACAATTAGACGAAAATATCGTTATTAAACCAGCGGACAAGGGAGGCGGCCTTGTAATCCTCTCAAAAGAAATGTATATAGAAGAGGCCCACAAACAACTAAACGACACTAATGTATATGAGAAGCTAAAAACAGACCCCAGCCCTCAAATCCAAGCCACTTTATATAATTACTTACTGAAAGGGAGTAACTCCAACATTTTAAACAAAAAAGAATTTAACTACCTCAATAAATCACACCCTAAAATCCCAGTAATTTATTTTCTTCCAAAAATCCACAAAAATGAAACCAACCCCCCAGGCCGCCCCATTGTTTCTGGCATCAACTCTATTTTATCAAACCTATCGGAATACATTGACATTTTACTCCAACCATCTGTAAAAAATATGAAATCCTACCTCAAAGATACTATGTCCCTTCTCCTCTTTTTTAAAGATTTTACATGGCACAATGACTACATTTTAGTGACTTGCGACGTTACATCACTCTATACAATTATCCCCCACGACAAAGGTTGCAAAGCAGTCACAACAATACTTGAAGCCGAAAAGAGAATACCACAACCCCAAATTGACTTCATCATAGAAGGTATTAATATCATTTTAAAAAACAATTTTTTTTGGTTTTTAGATTCTTTTTATATTCAAAAAAGAGGCACGGCTATGGGGACCAGGTTTGCCCCCAGCTACGCTAATCTATTCATGGCAGACTGGGAAACTGAAGCAGTCTGGGGTAACCATGATTGGAGGGCAAACCTGGTCTCATATTTCCGTTACATCGATGATTTATTTTTTATTTGGAAAGGTACTGAAAACTCCTTAAAACTCTTTTTAAATCACTTAAGCAATAATGACAAAGGCATTGTTTTAACCACAGAATTTAGTAAAGAAGAAATCAGCTTTTTAGATCTAAACATTTTTATTAAAGATGGTAAATTAAACACGAAAACTTTTTTTAAAAAAGTGTGTACAAACACAGTCATCGATCAAAACAGTTGTCATTACACTCCCTGGCTAGATAGCGCTCCAAAAAGCCAGTTTCTAAGACTCAAAAGAAACTGCACACTTAACGAAGATTTTAACGAACAAAGCAACATTTTAAAAAACAAATTTTTAGACAAACATTATTCAGAAGAAAAACTTGAAACCATTATCACTAAAATCAAGTCTGGTGAAAGGAGTAGTCTGCTAAAATACAAAAATAAAAACTCCACCACTACCCCTTCCCTACCCATCATTTTTGACTATAATAACAAGAACAAAGACATAAGGAAAACTATCCACAAACATTGGCACATTTTATCTGAAGACCCTGTTCTCAATAAAATTATCCCTGAAAAACCTAATATCATTTTTAGAGGTGCCCCTAATTTTAAAACGCTTTTAACAAAAAATTTTACAAAGACCAAACCATCAAAAAAATTATCCACCTTGTCTAACATCAAAGGTTTTTTTAAATGCAGAAAATGTATTGTTTGTAAAACTACCCAAACGTCAGTCCCAAATAAAACCACAACATTTAAATCCAATATTACCAACAAAAGTTATAATATCAAACAGTTCATTACGTGTTGTACGAAAAATGTTATATACCTACTGGAGTGCCCTTGTGGCCTCCAATATGTAGGCATGACGTCAAGGTGCCTAAAAATTAGGATATCAGAACACTGTCGAAACATCAAAAATGGATTTGAAAATCACACAGTGTCCAAGCATTTTCTGACACACCACCAAAAAAACCCCAACGTTCTTAAATTCACCCCTATTCAAATATGCAATATTCCATGGCGAGGCGGTGATATAAGAAATATTCTGGGAAAAGCCGAAATGGAATGGGTTTTTAATCTTAAGACACTAACCCCAGATGGCTTAAATGCAGAATTTGACCTTTTTAATTTTTTGTAATTCTTTGTATTGTTTCATAATAATTTATATTCACTTTTAATTAATATGGTTATTAGGATTATTCTTTTAATAGTAGCAAAATACATTGTAACCTTTATTAGTAATATTTACCCATATACAATCTGCAATTTTATTTTCCTCTTTTTTTAACTTTTTTTTTTTTTTTTATTTTATTTTTTTATATTTGCACATAAAATTGTATTATATTGTCACTGTTTTTTAATGTTTTAATATTCTGTATGTTCTCCTCCAACCATAATTACATTCCACCCCTTTGCCCTTTAAATATAGTGCCCACCGTTACATATCACCCCTTTTGCCCTTCAACAATATGGCCGCCTTCTATTTACACTCCACTCTACTAAGATGGTCCCAGGGCCACGCCCTCGCGACCTTTAACCTTTCATTTCACAACCTAATTTCTTCCCTCCCTCACATAAAAGCCTATTTCTTTTTATACCCCTCAGGTCATATGGGGGCTTAGTACTACCCTATACTATTAAAATATAAAAACGATTATTTTTTACTGTTTTAACTTGTCCACCTATTATATGTGTAAACCAATGTCATGTGACCAGGACTACATTTCCCTGCATTCCCAGCGAATACACACAGCATTATGCCGACCCCGCCCACCTTTTTGGTTTAAAAACGGCCACGCCCTCGCGACCTTTAACCTTTCATTTCACAACCTAATTTCTTCCCTCCCTCACATAAAAGTCTATTTCTTTTTATACCCCTCAGGTCATATGTGGGTTTAGTACTACCCTATACTATTAAAATATAAAAACGATTTTTTTTTTCACTATTTTAATATGTCCACCTATCATATGTATAACTGAAAGTCATGTGACTGCAGTCACATGGTAATGATGCCATTTTGGCGCCAATCTTTGAAATTCATTGCAAATTAGCTGCCTATATAATGTGAATAGCCAGGATTATTTACTCTACACTTGAAAAAGCCTACTGTTTGGCGAAACGCGTTGTGTATTTTTACTCTGTTTTATATTAAAGTATTTTGTTACTACCTTTTACTTTGGGTTAGTTCATTTACTTTATATGCTGCTGTTTTATCCTGGCTGATCTTTTTATCATCATTTTTAACAAGATCCAGTACTGCAAAAGAAATCCCTGGTGGGGATTATTCCACCTACGCTTGGTTCATAGAGCAGTGTGGCTGCTCTGAACACTGTAAGTACGTTTCTTTTTATCACTTTGTCATTTTTACATAAGGAAAACACTATGGGCCCTCTCTTGTGATTTTATTTTTCATAAGACCGGCACTACAAGCATCACTAGAGGAATATCCTACACGTGGGGAGTTTAAATACCACTGTATGCTGTTTTACTCAGAGCTGGTTATAGCTCTCTAAATTGTAAGTTGGCACTCTTAGGACCTCTGTGTTGTCTGTTGTTGCAGTACTACCTAAGTTATTGCACCATTGGGTTTTTTTCTTTTATATATTTTATATGCTGACGTCTGTCTCAGAAGTTTTAAAGAATCGTGTGGAGACTCCAATTGCCCAGTTATATCCTACATGTGGGGAGTATCAAATACCACTGTAAGCTGTTTTACCTAGAGCTGGGCTTAGCTCTAAAAATTGTAAGTTGGCATTTCTCTACGTCTGTGTTGTTCGTGATCCTCTCTACCATACGGTTTTGCACTATTGGTCCCCCCCTTCTCTGCTTTTGTGTTTCATATCCAACCACTGCGATTCCAAAGCGAGAACAGAAGAACATTTACTCAAGGCCTACACTGTACCTATAGAGACTTTCCTTTTTGTGTTATCGTTTTTGTTTATTTTATCCAGCGCACCCTGTATTTGTTGTTTTTTGTTTTCTCCATTTTCTGAAGGGTTTGAGGGTAGCCCTTCCTTTCAGGTGTGCAGCTTTTTTTTCCCCCTTGTGATCAGTACTGTAGCGCTGTTCCCCTCCCACCTTTTCTCACTACAGTTACCTTTCCCCTCCGGGTTCCAGCTGCTTCCCTTCAGATCACAATTAATATGTCTATCTTCGACTATAGAAGTAATTATACCATCAATATAAATGAAGCTTTCAATAATGGTGACCATAGTCCCATCATCCCAAGACCCCCTAGTTTTAGCCAACAAGAACTGTTTAGCAAACTAGAAAGAGCATTAACAAGCGAAATTAAATTAAAATGGGAAATCGCTACTCTCAAAAAATATATAGATGAAGGTATTACCCCTAGAGGACTAAGATTATTCAAACTTCCCTCCTCAGACCAAGAGGATGAAGAATTTATGAATGAATGGTTTAACAAACTTGAAACATGTACTTTTGGCCTTATGGACACATTAGTGATAAAAAAAAGTAAGAAATTGTCCGTCTTAGACAAAGAAATTAATGACTTAAAAGAACAACTATCCCCATTCATAGACACACCAGTGTTCAAACAAAACTCCATTTTAATCCAAAATAAAATAGAAAAAATAGAAATGGATACAAAACACATAAAAGTGAAAAAATATGTTAGAGACAAACACGATTATGCAAACAACCAAATCAGGACTTACCATCAAAACACAAAATACAATTCAGGATCTCTAAACTTTAATAAAAGTAGTCCACCTATACATCAGAAAAAGGCTCACACTTCGCGTTACTCTAACTATGAACACCCACCTAAACACCAAGCATTGAAATACACATCAGACCACACATATAGACCTCACCAACATTCAAACGTACATTATGACAACACAGTAAGATCATATATACCACCAATACCCCAGCCCTTACTCAAAAAACATCCCAGAACCTATCACTACACCTCCCAAAGGGAGTCCACGCACTCACCTCGTTACCACCACCACAAAAACCACTACAATCACAACCACTATAGCTCTTATAGAAATGACACTTCAAATACATATAAGGATGCCTCCCCCAGACCTCAAAGATCTAGATTTGCACATAGAAACTATGGCTACACAGACCAACCAAAATCCCCCATCACTAACCATAACAGATATCAACTCCTATCAGTAGATTCTGAAATAGACACGGAGGATAATTTTTTAGAAATCAGATCCAACACACAGTCTCACCCACTATCATTCCAAGCATCACGAGTAAGAAAAAGAAGTTATTCATTAGAGGAAGGAGAAGTGGCAGAAGGGAGCAAGAGAGAAAGGCTAATAGAATAGAAAATCAAAAACCCATTAAAGAAAGGGGTATTTTTAATTTGTCCCAACAAACACTCACATCCACCCAAATAGCCGTTCTCAGTAAAGGCTTAAAATTTGCACCCACTACATCATTTAAACCCTTCCAAGCATTCTTGGACGTAAACAAATTCGTAAGAAAAGCCACTTTAAAAAGATTTTTTATGGGAAATGAAACTACGTCCCTTCCTACCACCCCTACCCAACCCACCACCACCCTTAACATCATCAATACCCACCTTAAACCACAATCTAAATTTTATCCATCAAATTGCAAGTCCGGACCTTTAGAGGTTTTTGAAAAACTTGTTTTAAAAGACCTTGATAAAATTAAGAAAAAAAAGTCAGACAAACTTAATTTAAACCCCCAAGAACTAAAAGCACTTAAAGAATTACAATTAGACGAAAATATCGTTATTAAACCAGCGGACAAGGGAGGTGGCCTTGTAATCCTCTCAAAAGAAATGTATATAGAAGAGGCCCACAAACAACTAAACGACACTAATGTATATGAGAAGCTAAAAACAGACCCCAGCCCTCAAATCCAAGCCACTTTATATAATTACTTACTGAAAGGGAGTAACTCCAACATTTTAAACAAAAAAGAATTTAACTACCTCAATAAATCACACCCTAAAATCCCAGTAATTTATTTTCTTCCAAAAATCCACAAAAATGAAACCAACCCCCCAGGCCGCCCCATTGTTTCTGGCATCAACTCTATTTTATCAAACCTATCGGAATACATTGACATTTTACTCCAACCATCTGTAAAAAATATGAAATCCTACCTCAAAGATACTATGTCCCTTCTCCTCTTTTTTAAAGATTTTACATGGCACAATGACTACATTTTAGTGACTTGCGACGTTACATCACTCTATACAATTATCCCCCACGACAAAGGTTGCAAAGCAGTCACAACAATACTTGAAGCCGAAAAGAGAATACCACAACCCCAAATTGACTTCATCATAGAAGGTATTAATATCATTTTAAAAAACAATTTTTTTTGGTTTTTAGATTCTTTTTATATTCAAAAAAGAGGCACGGCTATGGGGACCAGGTTTGCCCCCAGCTACGCTAATCTATTCATGGCAGACTGGGAAACTGAAGCAGTCTGGGGTAACCATGATTGGAGGGCAAACCTGGTCTCATATTTCCGTTACATCGATGATTTATTTTTTATTTGGAAAGGTACTGAAAACTCCTTAAAACTCTTTTTAAATCACTTAAGCAATAATGACAAAGGCATTGTTTTAACCACAGAATTTAGTAAAGAAGAAATCAGCTTTTTAGATCTAAACATTTTTATTAAAGATGGTAAATTAAACACGAAAACTTTTTTTAAAAAAGTGTGTACAAACACAGTCATCGATCAAAACAGTTGTCATTACACTCCCTGGCTAGATAGCGCTCCAAAAAGCCAGTTTCTAATACTCAAAAGAAACTGCACACTTAACGAAGATTTTAACGAACAAAGCAACATTTTAAAAAACAAATTTTTAGACAAACATTATTCAGAAGAAAAACTTGAAACCATTATCACTAAAATCAAGTCTGGTGAAAGGAGTAGTCTGCTAAAATACAAAAATAAAAACTCCACCACTACCCCTTCCCTACCCATCATTTTTGACTATAATAACAAGAACAAAGACATAAGGAAAACTATCCACAAACATTGGCACATTTTATCTGAAGACCCTGTTCTCAATAAAATTATCCCTGAAAAACCTAATATCATTTTTAGAGGTGCCCCTAATTTTAAAACGCTTTTAACAAAAAATTTTACAAAGACCAAACCATCAAAAAAATTATCCACCTTGTCTAACATCAAAGGTTTTTTTAAATGCAGAAAATGTATTGTTTGTAAAACTACCCAAACGTCAGTCCCAAATAAAACCACAACATTTAAATCCAATATTACCAACAAAAGTTATAATATCAAACAGTTCATTACGTGTTGTACGAAAAATGTTATATACCTACTGGAGTGCCCTTGTGGCCTCCAATATGTAGGCATGACGTCAAGGTGCCTAAAAATTAGGATATCAGAACACTGTCGAAACATCAAAAATGGATTTGAAAATCACACAGTGTCCAAGCATTTTCTGACACACCACCAAAAAAACCCCAACGTTCTTAAATTCACCCCTATTCAAATATGCAATATTCCATGGCGAGGCGGTGATATAAGAAATATTCTGGGAAAAGCCGAAATGGAATGGGTTTTTAATCTTAAGACACTAACCCCAGATGGCTTAAATGCAGAATTTGACCTTTTTAATTTTTTGTAATTCTTTGTATTGTTTCATAATAATTTATATTCACTTTTAATTAATATGGTTATTAGGATTATTCTTTTAATAGTAGCAAAATACATTGTAACCTTTATTAGTAATATTTACCCATATACAATCTGCAATTTTATTTTCCTCTTTTTTTAACTTTTTTTTTTTTTTTGTATTTTATTTTTTTATATTTGCACATAAAATTGTATTATATTGTCACTGTTTTTTAATGTTTTAATATTCTGTATGTTCTCCTCCAACCATAATTACATTCCACCCCTTTGCCCTTTAAATATAGTGCCCACCGTTACATATCACCCCTTTTGCCCTTCAACAATATGGCCGCCTTCTATTTACACTCCACTCTACTAAGATGGTCCCAGGGCCACGCCCTCGCGACCTTTAACCTTTCATTTCACAACCTAATTTCTTCCCTCCCTCACATAAAAGCCTATTTCTTTTTATACCCCTCAGGTCATATGGGGGCTTAGTACTACCCTATACTATTAAAATATAAAAACGATTATTTTTTACTGTTTTAACTTGTCCACCTATTATATGTGTAAACCAATGTCATGTGACCAGGACTACATTTCCCTGCATTCCCAGCGAATACACACAGCATTATGCCGACCCCGCCCACCTTTTTGGTTTAAAAACGGCCACGCCCTCGCGACCTTTAACCTTTCATTTCACAACCTAATTTCTTCCCTCCCTCACATAAAAGTCTATTTCTTTTTATACCCCTCAGGTCATATGTGGGTTTAGTACTACCCTATACTATTAAAATATAAAAACGATTTTTTTTTTTCACTATTTTAATATGTCCACCTATCATATGTATAACTGAAAGTCATGTGACTGCAGTCACATGGTAATGATGCCATTTTGGCGCCAATCTTTGAAATTCATTGCAAATTAGCTGCCTATATAATGTGAATAGCCAGGATTATTTACTCTACACTTGAAAAAGCCTACTGTTTGGCGAAACGCGTTGTGTATTTTTACTCTGTTTTATATTAAAGTATTTTGTTACTACCTTTTACTTTAGGTTAGTTCATTTACTTTATATGCTGCTGTTTTATCCTGGCTGATCTTTTTATCATCATTTTTAACAAGATCCAGTACTGCAAAAGAAATCCCTGGTGGGGATTATTCCACCTACGCTTGGTTCATAGAGCAGTGTGGCTGCTCTGAACACTGTAAGTACGTTTCTTTTTATCACTTTGTCATTTTTACATAAGGAAAACACTATGGGCCCTCTCTTGTGATTTTATTTTTCATAAGACCGGCACTACAAGCATCACTAGAGGAATATCCTACACGTGGGGAGTTTAAATACCACTGTATGCTGTTTTACTCAGAGCTGGTTATAGCTCTCTAAATTGTAAGTTGGCACTCTTAGGACCTCTGTGTTGTCTGTTGTTGCAGTACTACCTAAGTTATTGCACCATTGGGTTTTTTTCTTTTATATATTTTATATGCTGACGTCTGTCTCAGAAGTTTTAAAGAATCGTGTGGAGACTCCAATTGCCCAGTTATATCCTACATGTGGGGAGTATCAAATACCACTGTAAGCTGTTTTACCTAGAGCTGGGCTTAGCTCTAAAAATTGTAAGTTGGCATTTCTCTACGTCTGTGTTGTTCGTGATCCTCTCTACCATACGGTTTTGCACTATTGGTCCCCCCCTTCTCTGCTTTTGTGTTTCATATCCAACCACTGCGATTCCAAAGCGAGAACAGAAGAACATTTACTCAAGGCCTACACTGTACCTATAGAGACTTTCCTTTTTGTGTTATCGTTTTTGTTTATTTTATCCAGCGCACCCTGTATTTGTTGTTTTTTGTTTTCTCCATTTTCTGAAGGGTTTGAGGGTAGCC
Organism: Pelobates fuscus; assembly: GCF_036172605.1. Taxonomy (NCBI): domain Eukaryota; kingdom Metazoa; phylum Chordata; class Amphibia; order Anura; family Pelobatidae; genus Pelobates; species Pelobates fuscus. The sequence goes on along the minus strand of NC_086317.1, from coordinate 255,753,283 downwards.
CTTCCTTTCAGGTGTGCAGCTTTTTTTTCCCCCTTGTGATCAGTACTGTAGCGCTGTTCCCCTCCCACCTTTTCTCACTGTATGTAAATGTATGCATAACCATTTTACAGAGCTATTTGTAAAATGGAAATTTGTGGCTTGTGTGCTTAGTGGTTTAGCAATGCCAGTGCTGGCTGCACAGTCTATTTTGGCTCATTACCTGCGCCGATGACCAGTCTAATTTTTCTCATCATATGCTGCATTTACATATTTGGCTTTCTGTTTCTTATTATTTTGTATGATGGCTTGTTTTACTATTGTATTTCAGTATATGTGATCTTTGGACTCATCATTTTGTAATTTCTATCTTTTCTTCAATAAAATGCTATTGAATTCTAAAATTTAAATTTGCACTTAGTTTAAAGCACTGTAGCCAGTTTGCACACTTGGCAGAGCGTCAAAATATACTCCATACATTTCTTTGTGTTGTGAGATCAGCTGCTTCCTCCACCTGTACAATTATGAGGTAGAAAATTGGTACTAGGGGAAATATTTAGCAAATTTCTTTTTGGGGAAAAACTATGTTTCAGTTAAAATGAACCCCCTTCCAGTGGTCAGACTGGCCCATTAAACAACTGGATGTGTGGATTTCCAGGTTACCCAAGGGAACTCTACTGAATTTTCTTCCAAGGATCACAATGTTCTGTAGAGACCTAGACAACTGAACCCTGCTACACATCTCTTTACTTGGTAGGATAGGGATAGGGATAGTGAAGATGAAACATCTCCCCTGCCTTCTGTATTCATTTCAGATGATACCTATTGCAATTCCTGGTACATTCTTTGCGCTCTCACCTCATCTTTAACGTCTGACGAAAGAGCAAACCAGACAGAAATTCTTGCAGCTTACCCAGCTGAAGCCAAAGGGGTTTTGCAGATTTTAACATTTACTATCAGGCCAGTCATCTCTTGTGCCTGTTTGAATGGCCAAAAGACAGAGTTGTCAAACTCTGGAAACAGGTGGAGACATGCCAGGTAGAGAGGCCTTTGGTTTTTCTTATGTGAATGAACAGGGCACAGAGAAGGCACCTGTCATTGGCAAACCTTTACATTAAGGCTAGCCTATCTATAACCACCGCACAACCTTGGGAACTGTTGTCCTTCTCATTCTCTATAACCCCGCTGTTTGACAACCAATCTTTCTATAGGGCTTGTGACATGCGGCGCTGGACACCCTTTTCCCACTGCCTCATGTTAAGACACATTCTAAAATCAAATCAGTATATCCCACTGAAGAGACTCACAGGAGGTTCTTGGCCTACTTTCATGCAACAGTTTTGTTACTGGCAGGGACTTGGTGGATTTTGAAGGCTTATGCCTGGACCCAGTGAAGCTTGAGATCTCCTTTCTATATGCTGCTTTTCAGAGACAGAGTGGAAATCCCAGCCCATCCTTCTCTAGGAAGTGAGAAATGGCACTAAACAAAGAATTTACGACTCCACAATGTGAAAAAATGTGTGACTTGTTGCACCATTGCTCCCTGGCAAGCCAGACACAAGAGACTAATTACAATATCATATCACAATGGTTCCGAACCCACAGGACTCAAACAATGGACTCATCTAAGGAATGAGGCTGTTGGAGTTGTCAAGCAGCTCTGGGCACCTTCCATCACATATGGCGGGACTGTTCTGAGCCAGAACCCTTTTGGATAGGAAGTCATGACATGCTCCAAAAATGTTCCTATACACCCCCCTCCCTTCACCCTAGCCTCAGCCTCCTTCCTGCTGCATCACACCATGACAGCAACCTGGACATAAAAGAAATCAATGACAATTCGAATTCTAAATACTCCAAAACATCTGGCCCCTTTGTTCTGGAGATGACCGCAGCCACCTACTGTGTGACTTTGGTTTACCAGGATAGAGGAACACAGGGCAATGGAGGAATTGATGTTAAGCGCTTTAAGCCACACCCAGACATATACTATGATTTGGTCCCAATGGCTAGTGACAACAGCATCTGAAGACTTTCAGGCTGTCTTGGACAGACCCTGCCATGCCCAATACTGACAAACTGCAGGCATTTTCATGCAGATGCCCTAAGTAGTTTTGTACAGGAATATTTGCTTAAACCCGCAATGAGTTTTTTAATTTTATTTTACATCAGTCAATCAGTAGGATGAGTTGTATCAGTCATATTTTACAGAGCCAATTCCGCACAGATGTCTGTTACTGCATATCACACAAATGAGCTTTCTGGGAATAATACAGACACCTTAATCTTTTATATGGCAGACTGTAAAAAAAATTTAAACTGCTTATATATGTATTGTCATGCTTTAGAATAAAGTTGTGACCATTACAGGATGTAAAAGCCAGTTCAACATCTATTTATATTCATAATTATTCTTGTGCATCACCTGCATATCTCAAGTTGGACTTTGAAAACTACTCCTTAGTCACAGAAACACAAGATATCTTGTTTCCACAACTATCCCAGAGTTCCCAGCTTGATATGTATATGAGCACAGACAGGCATCCTGCTTCAGACTTCATCCTGATTTTCCCCAGTTACCCTTAGCAATGGACATTGTTTTAAACAGCTATGTTTTAAAAAGAGATGATGCTCAATGGTAATGTTTTCTAAATGCATTGTTAAATGCAACATTTTTGGCACCTAGCTTTATGCTCTCAGAGAGATTTCAACTTCCATACCTAAGCTGGGACATTGATCAAGAAATCATCTGAGTAGTGAAATTGCTGTATTGACTATCTCGTAAACTTCTGCTGCACAGATCAGATCTCACAGGCCAAAATGTTCTCTGCTGCCAGCATGTGTAAATGCAAAAGTAGGTGCAGGAAATTTAAGCTTTTAACTTTATAGGGACACTATAGGCACCCAGACCACTTCAGCTAATTAATGTGATCTGGGTGCTGTGTCCCTTTTGCATTTAGTGTTGCAATGTTAAAGGGACACTCCAGGCACCCAGATTGGAGTGGTCTGGGTGCCAACTCCCACTACCCTTAACCCTGCAAGTGTAATTATTGCAGTTTTTATAAACTGCAATAATTACCTTGCAGGGTTAACTCCTCCTCTAGTGGCTGTCTACTAGACAGCCACTAGATGTCACTTCTGGGATTATAGCACAGATTTTCTGTGCTATAGCGTCGCTTGACGTCCTCACGCTATGTGAGGACCTCCAGCGTCGCTAAAATCCCCATAGGAGAGCATTGAAATAATTTTCAATGCTTTCCTATGGGGAGGTCTAATGCACGTGCGCGGCATTGCCCCGCATGCGCATAAGGTCTCCCCCGCCGGCGGGCATGATCAGTCTCCCCAGCCGGCTGACGTGGTGACGGGGAGGAGCGTGGGCGGACCAAGAAGCAGCGCCGAAGGACATCGTCGCTGCCTCTGGTAAGTCACTAAAGGGGTTTTTACCCCTTCAGCAACCGGGGATGGGAGGTGTAATTATAAACTGCAATAATTACCTTGCAGGGTTAACTCCTCCTCTAGTGGCTGTCTACTAGACAGCCACTAGAGGGCACTTCCGGGATTAGAGCACAGATTTTCTGTGCTATAGCGTCGCTGGACGTCCTCACTCTATGTGAGGACCTCCAGCCTCGCTAAAATCACCATAGGAAAGCATTGAAATCATTTTCAATGCTTTCCTACGGGGAGGTCTAATGCGCATGTGCGGCAATGCGCATAAGTTCTCCCCCGCCGGCGGGCATGATCAGTCTCCCCGGCCGGCTGACGTGGAGGAGCGTGGGCGGACAAATATGCAGCGCCGAGGGACATCGTTGCTGCCTCTGGTAAGTCACTGAAGGGGTTTTGACCCCTTCAGCAACCGGGGATGGGAGGTGGGAGGGAGGGGACCTGCAGTGCCAGGAAAACAGATTGTTTTCCTGGCACTGGAGAGTCCCTTTAAACATTGCAGTTATAGAGAAACTGCAATGTTTACATTGCAGCTCTACATCCACTAAAGAGCTTCCTGGATTGAAACAAACCTTTGGTCGGGTATCTGACGCTGGACGTCCTCACGCTCTGCATGAGGGCATCCAGTGTCGGATATTTCCCCATAGGAAAGCATTAATTTAGGTCTAGTGCGCATACATGTGCATTAGAGCCCGCTCATTGCAGGATGTTGGAGAATCGTACCAGCACCAAGGGACATCGGTATTGGGATCGGTGAGTGGATAAAGAGGTTTTAAAGGGTTTATAGCCCGGAGGGGGAACCTGACGGTGGGGGGACCCCAAAGACCCTATAGTGCCAGGAATAAAGCTTTGTATTGCTGGCACTATAGTATCCCTTCAAGAATTGTGTAATCTCTAATACCATGTGTTCAAAATTAAATGGACACTGTAGGGAAGCAGACCCCTTCAGCTCATTGAAATGGTCTGGGTACAGGATCCCGATTGCACTTAGTCCTACAATTTAAATCATTGCAGTTTTAGAGAAGCTACCAGACAGCCACTATAGGCGCTTCCTGCTTGTTAAGCGAGTTTTGGCTGCCTAACCGACACTCGTCATGCTCTGCATATTTAGGTAGATTTGCATATTATGGTTTCTGTAGGCAGGAGAGATATTTCATGTTAGTTATTGTCTTCCCCACCCCTTTATTATTGTGTTTATGTGTTATTATGAGTGCGTATATGTTTCATCACATGATTTGGCTTTATGTATTGATCATATGGGTTTGGTTGTTAGTTCCTTTTGGAATGTTGTGTCCTGTATGGATTTTTAGGGATCCCAGTAAGAGAGTCTTTGGATCTGTTGGCTGGCTGCAAGATCCCTCCAGCCCTGGGATAAATCAAGAGATCTAGGCTTAAGAGCAACAAGTGCCTTTGCAAAGGCAATAGCAATCACATTACAGGCAGAGTTCTGGATACCTGCCTGGAAGAAGAGCTGCAGAAGAATAGGCAGAGGGGTTGATACCTGCCTGGAAAGAGAAAGCTGCATCCTGGTCAGTTGGAAGAGCTCCAGAGAGACCCCAGTCAATCTTCGGCGACTGGGAATGAAGCATTCGAGGGTCCCTGCAAGCAGCTAGGAAGCGGACTGGGTAATAGGTCAGAGTAGAGGCGCTACGTCACACCTGCTTTTTTCAGCCTGCAGAGTGAGGCAACTGTCTCGTTCAAAGCTAAAGATTTTTAACTACCGGTAGATAGTTTTCTCAAAGTGATGAATGTCCCTTTAATGAAATACTCAAATGTGGCGGTTTAATACTCAGCTCATTACCAGCATACCAGGGACACCATGATCAAAGGTCTGAGGGGTGTTGTACTAATGTATTAATTTTCCAAACTTGTCCTTCCTCCTATCCCTCTCTTGTGCAGTTAGCCCTGTTTGAGCACACGTTTGCAGGCAAATACTCTCCCTTGCGCCAACATGTTGGCGTCACAGAATCAGCATCAAGGAGACATCTGTTACACCACAACAACAACAACTAAGAAGGAAGTGGCATATTTTTAAACATACCGGTATATTTAAAAATGTATACAGTTGCTAGCAAGTCTGCAAGCACAATGGATAAATAAAAAGTTTTGTACTTTTTTTATCAAGTCATATTTACCAAGACAGATACAGCTCAATGAGGAAACTTGCATATGTACATAACTGCAACAGTGCACTACTACAACTACTGTCAAAGGAGGCATACAAATAAAAATACAAGAAATAATGTTTGCCTCCTACTATTACAGCTTTACTATCAAGCAAACCAGGCCGGTAAATAATTTCAAGAATGTCTACTGTTTGCAAAACATGCTTGGGACATCCTTTAATTAAAGTATGCATGCCATTCTAAAGTTTTAAAACCAGCTATTAGTTGTATTAGAATTTTGTTTTAAAATCAAATTTAGTTTAAATGGGGCCAGAAGGCTGAGCTTGCAAATCCACTGATACGCATTCCTATGCTCATGATTTGTTATAAATTGACAGCTGACATCCTAAGCATCTTCTCACATGATGTGCAAAAACATCCTATGGGTATACTGTAAGTATGAATGTAAGACATTGTGTAGGATTCCTCGACACCTCCTTAAAGGACCACTCTAGGCACCCAGACCACTTCAGCTTAATGAGGTGGTCTGGGTGCCAGGTCCTTCTAGGGTTAACCCATTTTTTCATAAACATAGCAGTTTCAGAGAAACTGCTATGTTTATGAATGGGTTAAGCCTTCCCCCTATGTCCTCTAGTGGCTGTCTCATTGACAGCCGCTAGAGGCGCTTGCGTGCTTCTCACTGTGATTTTCACAGTGAGAGCACGCCAGCGTCCATAGGAAAGCATTATGAATGCTTTCCTATGTGACCGGCTGAATGCGCGCGCAGCTCTTGCCGTGCGTGCGCATTCAGCTGACTGGGAGGAGAAGAGGAGGATCGGAGGAGGAGAGCAGGAGGAGATCTCTCCGCCCAGCGCTGGAAAAAGGTAAGTTTTAACCCTTTTCCCCTTTCCAGAGCCGGGCGGGAGGGGGTCCCTGAGGGTGGGGGCACCCTCAGGGCACTCTAGTGCCAGGAAAACGAGTATGCTTTCCTGGCACTAGAGTGGTCCTTTAAAAGGAAAAAAAAAACCTGAATTATCATGTTTGTAAAAGACAATGATGAAAAACACATTGATGCTACTTATGGACAACAGATAGATGCTCCATAAGTAGTAGTTTTTGAGAAGATTAAGGTAAGTATACTATATATTTATTTATTTTCATGTTTAAAAATGTGTGCAAACATATCACATATATATATATTTGCTAATAATGTGCAGAACACTATTTGACAGGTCTAAGCGAAGAGTTCGCTTTGTCGTCATTCAACATCTAAATAAAAAAACAATATATCAAGACAAAAAAGGTTTAAGGGTAGGGGAGTAGGGGGGGATAGATTTTGGACAGTCTGGTGGTAGAGCACAAATTATTCACATCTCTACTCTACTTGTGTGATTTATATTTGTACCGTAACTGTTACCCTTGATAGCGAGTGGCAAAATGTCCCTTTACATACTTCCTTACAATCTGAAATTTAGTCTACGTGTTCACATGAAAAACCATGCTGTGCAGAGATCGATACTAAAGCGGGAAATATTTTAGATATTTTGAATCCCAGTTCATTGATGTTGTTCATTTTTTTACATCAATATATTTATTCCATTCCTCCTACAAGACCAACTTGTAATAGCCAAGGAATGACTGCCCAGTGCCTAGTGGGTTTAAAATCTACATTCTGAAATCTGATTGTTTTAGAAGTAGGAAGTCCCATCTTATAACCATAGAATTTTTTCTGGTCAACCAGCTATAATATCCTTACCACTAATGATGTGAGTGTAAACAGGGCCGCCATCAGGGGGTGACAACCATAACGGTTGTCACGGGCCCGGCGGCCCTGGGGGGCCCGAACTGCTCTGGCAGTCCTGGGCCCCACTTTCCCTCTCTGCACACATAGATAGTGAATATCGCTATCTATGTGTGCAGCCGCGGGCCCCCGGCTCCCTGTTACCGCAGAGGGGGCCCACGCAGCACACAGCCTCTTCTCTTCTCTCTTGTAATAACTCTCGCGAGACCCGGTTGCCATGGCAACGCTCCGCGGGTCTCGCGAGAATTATTGGAGGAGAGAAGAGTAGAAGTTGTGTGATGGGCCCCCTCTGCGGTAACAGGGAGCCGGGGGGCCCCCCACCGGACCACCAGGGATGGAATCTCCCCCCTCCCTGGGCAAAGCTAAGCAGGGAGGGGGGAGAAACATGTAATTAAATTAAAAAAAAAAAATATGTAAAAAATTTCCCCCCGTCCTCTGAGTCCCACCGGATGGCCATGCACTTAGGGCCACCCGGAGCGCTTGTATCAGCAGGGGCCCGGTCGGGCGCTCTTTCCCTTTAACACCGCGACCGGGCCCCTTGCTTTCCGGCAGCCGGCTGGGAGGAAGTGACAGCCGCAAGTCACTTCCTCCCATAAAGAGAGGAGCTGCATGGAAGGTGGCAGGAGGAGTCGCGAGGGACAGTGTGGTGCCATCATCCTCAGGCACCACACTGGACCCCAGGTAGGAAACTGGAGGGTGGGTTTAAAAATGTACATTTTACATGTGTGTCAGTATGTCTGTGTGTCAATATATCTGTGTGTGTGTCAGTATGTCTGTGTGTCAATATATCCGTGTGTCAGTATGTCTGTCTGTGTGTCAGTATGTCTGTTTGTCTGTGTGTCAATATATCTGTGTGTGTCAGTAGGTCTGTCTGTGTGTCAATATATTTGTGTGTGTGTCAGTATGTCTGTCAGTGCATGTGCATGCATGTGTCAGTCTCTGTATGTGTCTGTGTGTCTGTCAGTATATCAGTCTGTGTGTGTCAGTATATGTGCCTGTATGTGTGTCAGTATTTCTCAGTGTATATGGGTGTCAGTGTGTGTCAGTATCTCGGTCAGTGTATGTGCCTGTGTGTGGGTGTCAGTATTTCTGTCAGTGTATGTGTGTCAGTATGTTGATCAGTGTGTGTGTCAGTATGTCTGTATATGTGCCTGTGTGTCAGTATGTCTGTATATGAGCCTGTGTGTGTCTGTCTGTACGTCTACCAGTGTATGTGTCTGTGTGTGTCAATATATGTATCTGTGTGTCAGTATGTAGTCAGTGTATGTATCTGTGTATCTGCTTGTGTGTCAGAGTATGTACCTGTGCATCTGAGCCGCAACTTTATATACAAATGCACCCCTCCATTCAAACTTCAACACTACATACAAGCACACTCCTACATTCAAAAACAAACACTACACATAAATGCACACTTGCATTCAAACTCCAGTACCACATACAAACACATTCACACAAACATACTTCATACAAACACATGCTTACATTCAAACACACAAAACAGTGCTAAATACAACCCTGCAAGCATGGGAAATTGGTAGAGCCCCAGCTGTCAAAGCATTGTTGGAGTTGCACGACAGATGGGGTTCTACCTTTAGTCCAATCTTGCAATTGGGTGTCCCAATAAAATTCATTCTATTTTAGTGCCGCCACTGCATTGGGATGGATGCCGTGATTGCATACCAGGGAGCGAGGGGCGGCAGGGCCCAGGGGGCCCAAGCAAACGCTTGCCCAGGGTCCAGTCGTTATTAAAGACGGCCCTGCACACACACACACTGCATACACTGACACAACACACACACTGTATACACTGACACAACACACACACTGCATACACTGACACAACACACACTGCATACACTAACACAACACACTCTGCATACACTGACACAACACACACTCTGCAAACACTGACACAACACACACTCTGCAAACACTGACACAACACACACTGCATACACGAATACAACACACACTGTATACACTAATACAATACACACACTGCATTCACTAATACAACATGCACTCTGCATACACTACACACTAACACACGCACTGCATCCACTATACTAACACACACTCTGCATCCGCTACACACTAACACACTCTCTGCATCTGCTACACACTAACACACCCTCTGCATTCACTACACATTAACACACTCTGCATTCACTACACTAACACACACTCTGCATCCGCTACACACTAACACACCCTCTGCATTCACTACACATTAACACACTCTGCATTCGCTACACTAACACACACTCTGCATCCGCTACACACTAACACACCCTCTGCATTCACTACACATTAACACACTCTGCATTCGCTACACTAACACACACTCTGCATCCGCTACACACTAACACACTCTCTGCATTCACTGCACTAACACACACTACATTCATTACACTGACACACTCTGCATTCATTACACACTAACACACACTCTGCATTCACTAAACTATGCACACACTCTGCATTCACTCAACTATGCACACACTCTGGATTCACTATACTGACACACACTCTGCATTAACTGTACACACAGCATCCACTACACAAACATCCTGTATTCATAGTACACACACTACATCCACCATAAATTGAAACACTCTGCATTCACTATACACAGATACTGCGTCTAATACACACACTACATCCACTACAGACACTGCATCCACTAAACACATTCATATAGTACATACAAACACTACATCCACTACAAAAACACACACTACATCACTGTACACACACTGCATCCGCTACACAAACACACACTCTGCATTCACTGCACAAACACACAAACACTACATCCATTACACACATTCTAATTTACTTCCACCATACACACCACATTCAGTCCTGCATCATTGTCAGCGGACTAGGTAGGGCGTGGGCGGGCCCGGGAGGGGGGTTGGGGGGGGCAGACCTTGTGCTTTGTCAGGGGCCCGAACATTTCTGATGGCAGCCCCAACATTTCTGATGGCATCCTACACAAGCTGCTTCTAAGCTCTCAATCACTGAAGATGACACCACTTATTTTATGTATCCAAAAGTCATCAATAGTCTTAAAATAAGTAATATTGCATGCCTCTAATGTATACCTATACATATTATGGCCATTCCGCATATGAATTTCTTATAAAGCAATGATGCATAAATCCAATGTACATTCCAACGTAGCCATGTACAAAGCCAATTTTATACAGGAAGCACGTGGAACATTATTTATCACTTGAAAACATCTGCATACTGAAAAGGACATGAAGATGTTTAATGGTATGAGCTTAGGGATCAATATCCGGATTGCTACTTATATACTGGAAAAGATGACTTCTAAATACACGTTGTCAAGGAAGAAGATAAATGCATGCCTAGAGCAGTACACATAAGCTAGGTGTAAGATCAAGCATGAATAACATTCAAAATTGTTGAACAAAATGGGGAATTTCTTCGCGTAAATGAAATATGAAAACTAAAAGAAAAACAAATGAAATATTGTATAATGTTTGTTTCTAAAGAAAACATTGTGCTAGGCCTAGAAGCTAATCCTTATTATCCATACTGAAGGAACAGCATGTACAGATTTTTACCTTCCTGTGGCGCCCTTTGAAGACCATGGCAAATGCCCCATGTCCAATAAGATCCTTTCTAGCGTACTCAAAATCTCCCACCACATCCATCTTCTTGGATAAGCATTCAGAGCACCAACACACAGTTTCTCCCCTGTCCCTGCCACAACCTGACATTCTGCAGATGTTCTTTTTTAAACATGTAAATGTCTCCAAGCAAGGATGGTGCAACCATGATGTTATCTTGAGTTCAAATAGGACGTCCTGACTGCTGTGGCATATCCAGAGGTAACTGCGGCTACCATGCAGAATTAGGGGTATCGGTTGAGCCCTGACTTCAATGGCAAGAAATACCCTAAAACCAAATCAAAGTCTCAAAAATTATTGGTCAGGAAGAGAGGTGAATTGTCTGGATACTTTTATATTTGGATCTGGACAACTTCACTCTCACCGACCATGAACCACATTCCACCAATTTTCAAAAAGTTAATCTTTGCTACATATTTAATGTCCAAAATCTTGTATTAGAAGTGTAGCCAGAACGTGTTGATGTTGCCTCACACAGTAAAGCCAGCCAAGTTTATGGGTTATTCTTGTTTTTTATTGACAATATTGTTATGCAATAGTATTAGCAGGAAAATGTTGCATCAATTTATATTGTTGGTGTTTCTCTTAACTCATGGCAGATTCAGAAAGGTACACAGGATTTCACACTAATGTCTGTATGTACCATCAATAAACCATTTTACCTTGATGCCTATTCACTTGAGTAAAGGCATCCAATGCCAGGCATGAGGTTGCTAAGTGTGAGCACCACTGATGTGCTCCTCCTCCTCCCCAGGGGGATAGGATGATTGTAGGGGAGCTTATTTTAATGTGACCCTCTTAGAGGGGGGGTAGCTCCAGAATTCAGCAGCCAGGTACAGGGTCCATAGACAATAGCAGCCCTGCAGTGTGTTCTTCGGATAGCTGGCTGTGGGAGCAGGTGCCAGGAGGCTGCAAGTCTTCACAGCACCTTGTTCCTTTGTGTCTTGCCTGGTGAACAACGTTGCTTGTGATTACAATACTGAAAATCATAGAAGAGACAATAAAAATGGAGAGATGAGTAAAGTTAAAATAAACAGTTCCTTCCTCTTGTTTATGAGGCACGGGGTGGACACCGGGTGAACCCAAAGGAGAGATGGCAAAGTTTTAATCCGAACGAACAAAGGAGACCGTGAAGGGAGTTGGTTGGACGCCTTGTAAACACACACACGCTCTGTATGTGTGCCTCACCCCCTCTCCGGCAGCCTCAGAACGCTCACTAACGTCAAGAGCTCTGCGACAGTGCTTATATAGGACGCCTCGCACACTCAGAGAACGCCTCCCTGCGCTCCCGTCAAATAGTCCGCCAGCAGTTAACGTTGTGGCCAGGGCGGATCGTAAATCAGGGCACAGCGGGCCGCCGCAGGCGATCACCGGTACGTTTTCAAAGGTAGTGTGGAGTACCGGAAATGATTTCCCGAGGTTTGGATGCCTGACCTATATATATTAACGTTGCCTCGAGTGGCATGGACTTGAATGAATCCAGGCGGAGTAATCCCTCTGAGCTGTACGGTTGTTTCATTCCGTGTGACCTCACTTCCGCCCAGAGTCAGACAAGGACAGAAGCTCAGTTCAGCCTATGAGCAGAGGCTGGAGCTAGCACACAGGCAGTTGCTATGGGCAATGCTAATGTTGGTTAAAGCTTCCCAGCTTATAAAACAGCCTATCACAGTTACAGAAACTCACATGATGGAGCATGTAGGGTTTGGCTCATGTGCATCATGTAAGGTGCATTTGCCATTTTAAAGTGCATGTGGAGCAGTTGGCACATTTTAGTAACCTGTACATGATAAACTGGTATTCATTTTGGCTGTTTACATTACCATGTTGTTCTGTGTCAATAAAATACATTTAAGAATACATTTAGTGTCAAAGCATAATCATGTAGGTATGCAGTTAAAAATCCTGTCAAATTTTTTGAATGGCGCAATAAGATAGATACATTGAGATTTCTCTAGTTTTCAAGTATGTCTTGGGTTCACAAAATATTGCATTGTTACATTACGGTACATTAAAATACAAAAACAATATTAATACACAATATATACAAAATGTAACATAGAACAGGGAGGAAATATATAATCAACCATGACAGGTGCATTCTGTTTTGAGGTATGTAGAGAGGGATCTCTTAAAGGACTTAAGGCTTGTGGAAGATTTTAAAGTGTGCGGAAGGTCGTTCCATAATTGCGGTGCTCTGTAGGAGAAGGAGGATCGGGCTGCTTTCTTTTTGCACTGCAGTATTGTGATGTAATTCCAGTAAAATACAAGTTTAGCAGGCTAAGATTGCCACAAGGCATATGTATGTATATGTGTTAGTTAATTACACGTAGCTAAGATACTGTTATCACTGTACTGACCAGGTGCAGGAATGTAAGAACTGGAATTACGCGTCCCTCTCCTTTGTATCAGATGAGCCACGTGGTTAGACCGGATGGATGAGTTTAGACTCTATTTATTAAATAGGTTAAGGGTATGTGTGGGTGTAGTTAATTGTGGGAGGAGCTACAGTGCTATATAAGGAATGTACTCTATGTATTCAGTACTCAGACTTTGCTGTATTTTGGTGACGCTAGTCCCTCTGAGTCCCGATCGGTGATCCAATAAAGAATCTCTTCCTTCCTGAAGAAACCTGTGTCCATCTCTCTGTGCTTGGCTTCCGTCAGTTTCTCCGGTATCATTTGGTGCATTGGCCGGGAAGCTCATCGTTCAACGGTAGCTGAGAGGCAGAGGCGTGAGACGGTCTATCTTTGCCCACGTTCTCTACGGCTGCACCCCTGAACTTCTGCGTGGACCTCCCTTCGTCTCGGCGCCACTGGTCTGTTGTCCAGGAGATCATCGGCCTCTACGTGAGAAGTGCTGGGGTGTCCCCGTCGATGAGTGTGAACTCAGGTTCAGGAACGAGGAGGTAAGACAACTGCTGTTTTAGACGGCAGGACCCACTAGGGGTATACCGATTGTGCGGTAGGCCCAAAGGGGTTTTGAATCTGTGTATCTGCCCCCTCTGTCGGAGGGAAGGAGCGAAGGCGCACCGCTCGATCGAACGCTCTTTAGTCAGACCGTTTGATTTGGTTAGTCAGGCGGGGTCCTGGTGTAAATAGCCCTAGCCGGACACCGGTGTCTTGTCTAGACTAGCGTTCTAGGGTGTATATTACGTTCGCTAGGTCGGAGGGACCGGGAGACTAAGCGGCGCCTGTGTAAATTCGGTTCGCTAGTTCTCATCCTATCTGGGCTAAGTGGGAAGGCGTGTAAATTTGGAACCCACTAGACTTTTGATAGTGCGACTAAGAGGCGCCTGTGTAAATTCGGTTCTCTAGCTCGCTATATATGTGGTGATTGGGCAGTGTGGCTAACCAAAACGGGTGTATATAGTTTTAGGTAGTCCATTCAAGGTACTGGCCAATAGTTTAGTTGGGAATTGTAAATGTGTTAACGATTGTTTTAGTAAAGTGTATATCTTGTTAGATAGCGCGAGCTCAGCCGTCTAGCGAGAGTGTTAATAGTGTGTTGCTGTATTATAGTGCACGGTACCATAACCCTGTATATTTACTGACATTATATAATAAGTACTAATCATTGTCGTCCATTGCATGTTTAACACCATAACCACTAATAATTGTATTGTGACCTTAACTTGTGCTTTGACCTATGCTAACCGTACTGTAACCGCTATTTGTAAAAGACGATGTTACTGGGGTGTGTTATAGACGGGTAATTCGTATATAGAGAATTATAGTGTGGGTGACTGTATAGTTACGCCAAAGGGCATAATATTGATTATATAGTGACTGGTGTAACAGCTGTGTGTGTACGGGAATTCCCTGAGTGTTTATTGTTATTGTGTACGTTTCACTTGGTAACCGTACCACGTGGTGCTGTTGCCAGAGGAAACGGGTGTGACTGTTGAATAGTACGCGTGTATAGTATTCGTTGTCGACGACGTTCCATTGTTAAGTATGGGTGCGTCGCAGTCAACGATTCCGGATCCCTTAGGATGTATGGTTAAGAATTTTAAAAAGGGATTCAAAGTTTGTGATTTTGGGGTAAAGATGTCTCCTGTACGTTTGGTCACTTTGTGTACTAGGGAGTGGCCTACTTTGGTTGCGGCATGGCCGCCACGTGGCAGTTTGGATCCAACTCTGGTACAGCGCTTACACGTGGCTGTATCGGGTAGGCCTGAACTTTACGGCCAGTTTCCTTATATTGACTGTTGGAGACAGGCCGTAAATGACTCGCCAAAATGGCTCCAGACATGCCACGAGGAGCAGTGTCGCCTCATGGTAGCTAGGACTTGCTCGTCCACTAGGACTGGTGTTAGGCCCATTTTGGACACGCCCCCTGAGTCCGAGATCCCTTTGCCGCCCCCTTACTTTCCGTTAAGAAGAAGTGACGCAAACGCAGGAAGTCCTGCACCCCTCCCCTCATTACCCTCATCCACTTCCGCTTCCTCCTCCAGTACAGGATCCACCCCCCCTCGTACTAAATCTCCCCTTCCGGAACCAGAATCCACCCCCATTAGAAACGAATATCCTGATTTGGCGCCACTTCAGACTTCCGGTCAAGCTTCATCTAGCTCGGCTCGAAGTGTTTTATTTACGACCTTTTCCCAAAACCGACATCCCCACATCCCCATACCCTATCTCTCCCCGACCGGAACCCATGACTGACGCCTCTCTACGTAGCCCCATCCAAACCCGACAGTTGACTGATGCCCAACAATTAAAGCACTATCAGATGCCTCTTCGTCTGAATCCCGGGTCAGCTTATATCGATGCCGCAGGTCAAATGGCACACGCTGACCCAGTCTTCGTATATGTCCCATTTACCACAACCGATCTTTTAAACTGGAAGAAGTGCTGAAAAACCGGTTCTTAAAAGTCGACTCTGTACATTGGGAGGCCACGTAGTAAAACACCAATTCCTTTATATGCCTGAATGTCCAGTCCAATTGCTGGGACGTGATATGCTATCAAAATTACAAGCGCAGATTACGTTCCTACCAAATGGAACAACATCCTTAAAGTTTAATGGACCTTCAGGTATTATGACTTTATCCGTACCAAAGGAAGAAGAGTGGCGACTTTATACAGTGTTGACTAGCCAAAACCCTAGGAGTGATGAGACATTGTTTAACATACCAGGAGTTTGGGCAGAGAACAACCCACCAGGACTGGCCCGCAATATTCCACCAATAAAAATTGAACTGAAACATGGGGTTTATCCAGTGAGCCTAAGACAATATCACATTCCGCAGAAGGCTAAGAAGAACATCCAATCCTATCTGGATAAGTTCATACGGTATGGTATCCTAAAATTCTGTACTTCCCCCTGGAACACCCCATTGCTGCCTGTTCAAAAGCCCGGTACAGATGAGTATCGACCTGTACAGGACTTAAGAGCAGTCAATGATGCGGTTGTTAGCATACATCCAGTTGTACCCAATCCATATAACCTGCTTGCTTTAATTCCGGGCGGGGCTACTTACTTCACAGTCTTAGATCTCAAAGATGCCTTCTTTTGCCTCCGAATTGCCGCAGAAAGCCAATGTATTTTCGCTTTCCAATGGGAGAACGCTGTAACGGGCTCAAAACGCCAAATGACTTGGACAAGACTGCCCCAAGGGTTTAAAAATTCACCTACCCTATTTGGTTCAGCTCTAAGTCAAGATCTACTGGATTTCGAGTCTATCCCAGGAGAATGTGTATTGTTACAATATGTAGATGACTTGTTGATAGCAGCAGTTACAAAAGAAAAATGTCAGCAAGCAACGCACGATCTACTACATATTCTCTGGAAGGCAGGATACAAGGTGTCCAGGAAGAAGGCTCAGTTGTGTTTGCCAACTGTCAAGTATCTGGGATTCCATATCTCTGAAGGTCAAAGGATTATGGGGCCAGAGAGAAAAGAAGCTGTCTGCCAAATACCAATACCCAAGAATAGAAGACAAGTGCGAGAATTCTTGGGGGCAGCAGGCTTCTGTAGGATATGGATTCCCAGCTATGCGATACTGGCAAAACCTCTGTACGCAGCCATCAAAGGTACAGAGCACGACCCCTTCTTATGGACCCAAGAACAGCAAACGGCATTTGAAGATGTGAAGAAGGCTTTGATGAGTGCCCCAGCATTAGGTCTACCTGATCACACACGACCATTCTACTTATATGTACACGAGCAAAGAAGAATGGCTGTGGGAGTATTGACACAGTACTTGGGATCATGGCAAAGACCTGTTGCCTACATGTCTAAGCAACTGGATGCAGTGGCCAGCGGACTTCCACCTTGTCTAAGAGCCGTAGCTGCAGCTGCCCTGCTAGTAGCTGAAGCCGATAAACTCACTCTGGGTCAAGAACTTTATGTACGAGTCCCACATGCAGTACAGACGTTGTTGGATTACAAAGGAAATCATTGGTTTAGTAACAGCCGTATGACCAAGTATCAAGCAATGTTGTGTGAAAACCCAAGAGTGCATTTAGAGACTGTAAACACCTTAAATCCAGCTACCCTTTTGCCGCAACCTACTGAAAGTCAACATGATTGTTTGGAAGTAATGGATGAAGTATTTTCAAGTAGACCAGATCTTCGTGATTTTCCCATCCAGAACCCCGATGTTCAATATTACACCGACGGCAGTAGTTATGTGAAAGAAGGGATCCGCTATGCAGGATATGCAGTGACAACAATAGACAAGGTGATAGAAGCTCGGCCACTGGCGAAAGGAACATCAGCACAAAAGGCAGAATTAATAGCACTAACACGAGCGTTACAATTGGCTGAAGGTTTAAGAGTAAATATCTATACGGACTCTAAGTATGCGTTTTTAACCACTCATGCCCACGGAGCTTTGTATAAAGAAAGAGGACTACTGAATTCAGAAGGCAAAGAAATCAAGTACGCAGCTGAAATCCTACAACTATTGGAAGCAGTGTGGGAGCCGAAAGAAGTCGGTATCATACATTGTCGAGCGCATCTGAGAGGAGATGGTGATGTAACCAAGGGAAATCGGATGGCAGATAGTGCAGCTAAGCGTGCTGCTGAATCAGGAAGACAGGAGTATGTGGGGCATATAGCTGCTCTTATACCAACTCCACTGTCCCAATGGACTCCAGTTTATACAGCTCAAGAAGAGGAGTGGTTAAAGACTGAACCGGGAAAGTATTTGGAGAACAAGTGGTATCAGCTAGAAGATGGAAGAATAGTCATACCAGCATCACTAGCGGTAGAAATTGTCCAAAATTATCACAACGGGACACATTCTGGGAGAGACAGTACTGAAGAATCTCTCAGGAAACATTTCTACATACCAAGATTGTCCAACTTGACTCAGGCCATTGTACGCAGATGTGTAACGTGTGCTAAGAATAATGCAAGACAAGGACCAGTAAAGCCACCAGGAGTCCAGTTTATGGGGGGACTCCCCATGTCCGATCTACAAATAGACTTTACAGTAATGCCTAAATCGGGTGGACATCGTTACCTGTTGGTAATTGTGTGCACCTATTCAGGCTGGGTAGAAGCATGTCCTACTCGTACAGAGAAAGCAGGAGAAGTTGTAAGGTTCCTGCTACGAGAAATAATACCCCGATATGGACTACCCTGTTCTATAGGATCGGACAATGGTCCAGCTTTTGTTCATCAGTGCCTACAACAACTGACTCATATGCTTGGTATAAAGTGGAGGCTTCATACTGCATATAGACCCCAGAGTTCTGGTAAGGTAGAGAGAATGAATAGAACTATAAAGAACCAGTTGGCTAAAATGTGTCAGGAAACCCAACTTAAGTGGAACGTTCTCTTACCCATAGCTTTATTGCGAATCCGCAGTACCCCTACCAGAAGGATGGGCCTCTCTCCTTTTGAAATCATGTATGGGCGACCACCTCCCGTACTTGGTAACTTAAGGGGGGACTTGAGTCAGTTGGGAGAAGGAATTACCCGGCAGCAGGTTGTAGAGTTGGGTAAGACTATGGAGGAGGTACAGAAATGGGTACAAGATAGATTACCTGTGAATATTTATCCCCCTGTTCATAGTTATCATCCAGGAGACCAAGTGTGGATTAAAGAGTGGAATAATGTACCGTTAGGGCCCAAGTGGAGAGGTCCTTATGTTGTTCTTTTGTCTACCCCTACAGCGATAAAAGTAGCCGAAGTAACTCCGTGGATACATCACTCCAGGGTTAAACCAGCAGCAGTCGATTCTTGGCAAATTACAGCAGATCCAGAGAATCCCTGCAAGATCCGGTTGAAACGCACTACTCAGTCGGAGTAACGAGGAATTATTGTGGATTACAAATTTTATTGTTACAGGTGTGAGTGAGAAGGCCATAATAAAGCCTGTCCGCTTACCAACACATAGTGTATAAGCCAGGAAAGTCTCGAAGGGACACCTGTGAAGACGAGCAGAACTCCATTCCCTGCAGCCCTCACATCCTGGAAGCTGAGGTTCCATCGCACGGACGAAGACTGAGGATGACGGCGAAAGATGTGCTTTTGATTGTGTTTATTTATATGTGTTTTTATATTCAGGAAGGTAGAGGTACCGACACTCCTAGCTGTGAGGTATGCATTAAGACTACGAGAACAGGTAACCATATTTCCCAAACCCTAATTTGGCATTCACAATACGAATGTAAAGGAGAGGTATCAAGATGTAGATACCTAAATATAGACTATAGTGTGTGCCATTTAGGAGTAGGAGAACCTAAGTGCTTCAGTCCAGAGTATCAACCTCGTACAATTTGGTTGACTCTCAGGAATGGAGATCCTCAGGGGACCCTAATTAATAAGACGGTGTTAGAATCCGTATATTCTTCGGGTGTTCTGCTATTTGATGCATGTAAGGCGATATCAAGTGGTAGAAAACCGTGGAATGTATGTGGGGATCTTAGATGGGAGAGGACGTATGGGTCTAACGATAAATACATTTGTCCCAGTAGCAAAAATAAATATGTGAGTCCTAGATGCCCAAATAAAGACTATAACTTTTGTCCATATTGGTCTTGTGTGGGGTGGGCGACTTGGGGACAGACAGTAGATAAAGACATGATAGTGACTAAGTTGCCGACTAGCCCTTATTGTAAGTCTATGGAATGCAACCCAGTCCATATACTTATTAATAACCCCGACAAGTTCCTAGATAAGTATGGAAATTTATTTGGGTTTCAGATATACGGGACGGGTTTAGATCCTGGGACATTATTGTTTATAGGAATAGAGACTGATACGGTATCCTCCCAGACTCATCAAGTATACCATTCCTTTTATGAAGAGATGAGTATAGATAATAAGATCCCCCATAACGCTAAAAACCTGTTCATTGACCTAGCTGAAAGTATTGCCGGTAGTCTTAATGTTACCAACTGCTATGTGTGTGGAGGTACTAACATGGGAGACCAATGGCCTTGGGAAGCAAAGGAGGTAATGTCCGGTTCTGAGGCAGTTGACCAACTAATATCTACACAAGCCGATTATCATTTGAGTGTTAGAGGTAAATCTGAGTGGAGATTAAAGACCTCCATCATAGGTTATGTTTGCATAGCAAGGAAAGGAATAATGTATAATACTTCTGTAGGAGAATTAACTTGTCTAGGGCAAAAAGCTTATGATGATGATACTAAAAATACAACTTGGTGGTCGGCTTCAAATGTCTCAGAACCATCTAACCCGTTTGCTAGATATGCCAGTTTAAAGGATGTGTGGTTTGATTTATCCATCACATCTACCTGGAGAGCCCCAGCAAATTTGTACTGGATCTGTGGTAAGAAAGCCTATTCGGAGTTGCCACAGGACTGGGAAGGGGCATGTGTGTTGGGTATGCTCAAACCATCCTTCTTCTTGTTACCGATTGAAACAGGTGAGACTTTAGGTGTTAAAGTGTATGATGTGAATCATAGGAAGAAAAGGGGACCCTTAGAGATAGGCACCTGGGAAGATAATGAATGGCCTCCCCAGCGTATCATAGATTATTATGGGCCAGCCACGTGGGCAGAAGATGGTACCTTTGGTTATAGAACCCCAATTTATATGCTCAACCGTATTATAAGATTACAGGCGGTGGTTGAGATTATTACTAATGAGACCTCACAAGCACTCAATCTTCTAGCGAAGCATAATACCAGGATGAGGACAGCAGTGTACCAAAATAGATTAGCCTTGGATTACCTTTTGGCAGTAGAGGGAGGTGTATGTGGGAAGTTTAACCTGAGCAATTGCTGTCTTCAAATAGATGACGAAGGGCAAGCAATAGCTGAGCTTACTAGCCATATGGTTAAACTAGTGCATGTGCCTACTCAGGTATGGAAAGGGTACAATCCAAGTAGTTGGTTTGGTAGCTGGTATGAGTGGTTTGGAGGGCTTAAGGCAGTGGTAGGTGGAGTCCTACTGATTTTACTGTTGTGTCTACTCCTACCGTGTCTTATACCCTTAGTAGTTAGGTCTGTGCAAAGCCTGATAGGAAGTATAGCAGAGAGGAAGGCTGCTGCACAGATAATGGCGATATATAAGTATAAGGCTCTAGATCAAGGAGAACCAATGCAGGAAGATGAGTGTTAAAAGATTCACATCATAAGATAAGTCTGGTCTGGTTCATGGTAACCTGAGGTATATGCAAACCAAGGTTAAGTGATGCCTCAAGTAATTGTGAAATATCAGAGGCATCAAAGGGGGGAATGTGATGTAATTCCAGTAAAATACAAGTTTAGCAGGCTAAGATTGCCACAAGGCATATGTATGTATATGTGTTAGTTAATTACACGTAGCTAAGATACTGTTATCACTGTACTGACCAGGTGCAGGAATGTAAGAACTGGAATTACGCGTCCCTCTCCTTTGTATCAGATGAGCCACGTGGTTAGACCGGATGGATGAGTTTAGACTCTATTTATTAAATAGGTTAAGGGTATGTGTGGGTGTAGTTAATTGTGGGAGGAGCTACAGTGCTATATAAGGAATGTACTCTATGTATTCAGTACTCAGACTTTGCTGTATTTTGGTGACGCTAGTCCCTCTGAGTCCCGATCGGTGATCCAATAAAGAATCTCTTCCTTCCTGAAGAAACCTGTGTCCATCTCTCTGTGCTTGGCTTCCGTCAGTTTCTCCGGTATCAGTATGCTAAATATCGTGCTAGTACTGGATCGGAGGTTATAAGAGGTGGGAACAGCCAAGGAGAGCATTCTGCTCAGGTAGGGTGGGAGCTTCCCAGAAAAGATGGATTTGTAAAATCATCCAATGGGGTCCCTGTTCAATACTAAGCGGGTCGTGTATTTTGGACAGAGACAGTGAGCTGATCCATGAGGCCGTTATCTTCTATTTTTGATCTAATTTCATATAGAGATGGCACCAAGGCGTCCAGAATTTTTTCTGAAAGACATGTGAGTCCTTCAATAGGTTTGGATAATAGAAAAGAAAAAAGGTACATAGATCGAATGACCTGTAAAAAAAACTCGCACCAATCACAGCACTACTTTTAACCCCTTAAGGACTGAGCCAATTGTACAAGTTGTGATCAAAACATAAACAAAACCTGGAATTTGCGCTATATGTGGTTCAGTCATAATTCACCTCTTTCGTATTAAGTGCACCCACACTTATAGATCTAATTTTGTTCAGGAGAAACAGGGCTTTCATTTCATATCAAATATTTATATATGAAACATAATTTAATATGAATAAAATCTAAAAAAGTATGAGAAATTAAGGAATTTTGTTATTTTTCAAGTTCTGCATGGCATTTGAACTGTGAATGTCATAATACTGTTGGATTTTACTGAACTAAAATCAGGGCCTGTGACCTATAGGCTAAGTAGGCGATCGCCTACTTAGTGGGGGCGCCAGCAGTGGCTTTACTGCTTGTCTGGCCGCCCCCCTGTCGAGTGGGATTGATTATATATAGCAGGCCGTGGCGGCCGCTGGCTGCATTAACGGCACTAGGGTGCACTTACTTTCTAGTTACCGTCTGTGTTACCGGGCGCTAGGGAGCACTTACTTGTAGACTAGCGCCCGGTAGAACGTCGGTCCGGCATTCACAACAGCCTGCTAAGTCAGGACCCCTCTCCCAGTCCAGCACTGCGGCAGCGCAAGGGCACGTCATTCACTTGCTCCCGCCCCTTGCCCTGTACGTGGGGACAAGGGGGCGGGAGAATAACAGGAATTGGGGCTTGGGAAGAAAGTGTTGGCCGCCAGGCGCAGTAAAGAAGACAGGAATGAAGAGCAAAGTGCAATGAAGGTAAGAGAGAATGCATAGTGTGTTTCATAGAATGTGTGTCGGTATGTTTCAGTCAGTATGTTGGTGTATGTCAGTCTGCTTGGGTCTGTTTTTGTATGTATGGGACTGTGTGTGTGTATGTATGGGTCTGTGTGTGTGTGTGTATGTATAGGTGTGTATTGGTCTCTGAGTGTCTGCATGGATCTGTGTGTGTGTATGGGTCAGTGTGTGTGTGCAGGGCCGCCACCAGAAATTTTGGGGCCCCTAACTGAGCTCAGGGTCTGGGCCCCTGGGGGCCCACCTCCAAAACCGCCCACAGAGACCGCCTCCAAATCCCGCCCACAGGAATACACACACAGACACAAACACATTCACTGATACAAAAGGACACAGATACACACACACACACACACACACTGATACATACTATCAGACACACATACTGATACGCATATAGGCATACATATTGACACACATACTGAGACATACACATATATACAGACACACAGGCGTACATAGTGACAGACACATACTAACATACATACAGACACACATTCATAATGACATACAGACACAGACACATTCATAATGACATACTGACATACACACATTCATACTGACATGGAGACATACATACACTGACATTCATACACACATAATGACATGCATACAGATAGACATACATGCATACATACAGACATACATTCATACAGACACTGACATCCATACATACACACATTCATAATGACATACAGATATACATTCCTACTGGCATGCATACATTCATACAGACAGACATACACACATTCATAATGACATGTAGACATACATACACTGACATTCATACACACATAATGACATGCATACAGATAGACATACATGCATACAGACATACAGATATACATACAGACATACATAGTTACATACATACATTCATACTGGCATACATACATTCATACATACACTGACATCAATACATACATACATTCATAATGACATGCAGACATACATACACTGACATTCATACACACATAATGACATGAAGACATACATACACTGACATTCATACACACATAATGACATGCATACAGATAGACATAAACACATTCATAATGACATGCAGACATACATACACTGACATTCATACACACATAATAACATGCAGACATACACACAGACAAACACAGACATACATACACACACAGACAGACACACAAACACACACACATACACACAGACAGACACACAGACAGACATACGCAGACAGACATACACAGACAGACAGACAGACAGGCAGACATACATACACACAGACAGACAGACATACACACAGACAGACATACAGACATACATACATACATACACACAGCTCATTTTCCAGCCACCCTCCTGTTTCTTACCTTGTCTTTGCAGGAGGGTGGCTGGCTGGGGCTGATGGGACTGGCAGTCGGCTGGCTCTCCCTCTTCATTGTCGGGCGAGCGCTCCTCCCGTGCGGAGTGAGCTGGGAGGAAGTGACCACTTCCTCCCAGCAGCACTTGTGCTGCGGCGGCATTTTTTTTTTTGAAGGGGCCCGGTCGCGCTATACCAAGGTGATCCTGATGAAAGTCCACAAGATGGACTGAAACGTTGATCTGTCTTAATCTACTGGAATAAAAGTTATATTTTAACGGAATCCGTGAGTGCCACCAACTATTTTTTCGATTTGGATATCTAAGCCCTGGTGTTGCACCCGGTTTGGCTATTGTGAAGCCTGAGTGCAAGGTATTACTCTATTGTTATATATATATATTTGTGTTAGGTGCTCATGATAGTACAGAGTAAAATATCATAATTAAATGTAGGATAGTAAAAAGGGCAAGTCGGTTGTGGTGTGCCGGAACCGATGATGAGGTAGGCCTGAGAAAGAAGAGGGCCTACCCAGGAAAAAGAAATAGAAAGAAAATAAATGTTAAAATGTGGTGTGGTGGGAGGGTCATTCAATGCTGACCTCGAACGGTAAGGAGCAAGGTAAGGGGTGTGCCTTAACCCCTTAAGGACCAAACTTCTGGAATAAAAGGGAATCAGGACGTGTCAGACATGTCATGTGTCCTTAAGGGGTTAAGTAGGCTAGGAGTGGATACCAAGCACCTCCCACAAATCCAGGCCAAATTGCCTTAATACTTGTGTTAGGTGCTCATGATAGTACAGAGTGAAATATCATAATTAAATGTAGGATAGTAAAAAGGGCAAGTCGGTTGTGATTTGCCGGAACCGACGATGAGGTAGGCCTGAGAAAGAAGAGGGCAAAATTAAGTAATCAAATTTATTACAGACAACCAATACAGATACATATATCAACCAGACATGTTTTTGAAAGCATCCCTTAATTCTTGTACTGGGTTCGGTATGTATCGTGAGTAAGCGGATGACTTCTAGCGCCCCAGTGTTTTTATAACATGAATTGGATTGTTGACACTGGAGTCTGTGGATGCTGCTCCTATGCGGAAGGAGTGCCCTGAGTAGTTAGCTGTATTGAGGCCCAGTTGAGTGAGCAAAGACCTGACGTAGGTCATGAAGGTTGTAGTGGTGAGTACCGAACCTTGTAATAGTAGTAATGGTTGTGATAGTAGTAAATTATGATGCTGTATGTATGCATCAAGAACCCTGACGGGGCATCACCTGTTGTGCGTGGGATAGTATGGAATGTTTACTGGTATGTGCTGACTGGTTTTGGAGTGAGGTAGAGTCAGGATGTAATGATCCATGTGTTTTGTTAAGTGGGAATAGAGGAGAATAGGAGTAGATTGTGTTGTGTTGGTTGTAGTGAACTCTCTAGGTCTTAGGAATCCATAGAAAGCTATGTATATTGCTGCTTTGATGACAGAATTTGTAGTGGTGTCAAAAGGTTTTAAATCAAGCAGGTTAGACAATGCTTTGAAGATATGGTTATCTATGGGTAGCCTCTGTGATGTACGTGTGGGTTCAGATTTCTGAATCCTCTGAGTATAGTCTTAATCTGGTGAGAGGCCATGAAACTAATGTTGTTTGGTTGTAAGATTAGCATATGGTGTTGAATGCCTGTGAGATAGAGTTTGATAGTGTTATATGACATTTTGAGTTTAAGGTGGCAAAAAGAAGCAAAACCCAAAAAAGATGTCATAACAAATGGTTGCATGATGTTATGTTCCAAAAGGAATAGTGTAAAAGCCCTGTCGTATGTTTTGTGTGTATTTTTTTTTATAGTGCCAATTGGGACAGTGTCCTGCTATGATGCATGATGGTGTCTAGTCCAGTATTAGTTGTTGAAATGTTGGAGTGGTGGTGGCTGTGGGCGCAGCTGACGATGTGCTTGATGAAATGCCTGAAATTTAAAACGAGACAAACTGTCAGCAGCTGTGTTGCATATACCTGGAACATGGAAACAATATAGAAAGAAATTATGACAAGCTGCCAACCAAGTGAGTTTCCTCAGAAATCTCATGATCGTAAGGGATTTGGAACGACCTTTGTTGATGATGTGACAGGTTGCCTGGTTGTCTGAGTAACAACGAACTGGCATATTTGCCCTTAAATGACCCCATGCTATGGCAGCCGCCACGATGGGATAGATCTCAAAGAGAGCTGAGGTAGTGGAAAAACCTTCCAAGTCCTGAACTGCTGTAGGCCAGCTGCCCCAAAGCCATTCGTTCCCAAAAATTGCTGCAAAACCTGTGGTAGATGCCGCATCTGACCAAATGGTAGGAGATGAGTCAGTCAATTGAGGGAGGAACATACTTTTACCATTCCAAGTGGTTAAAAATCTCTTCCACATGCGTAGGTCTGCCGTAGCTTGGGTATCTAAGGACAACCTGTGTGTGTTGTGTAGGAAGTGTGGAAAAAGATACAAGAGTCGTGATATGAAGGAGCGGCCTTGAGGTATGATACGCATGGCAAAATTTAGTGATCCCAGCGGGGACTGTAGCTCTTTGCGGTTGCAAGTACCGAGCTGAAGGTAGTGGTAGATGTAGGTAAAAATGTTCTCTATCTTGTCGTGTGGTAGGCTTGCTTGCATTGTGGTTGAGTCTAATTAAATCCCCAGGAAAGTGATAATCGTGTCTGGCCCCTTCGTTTTCTTAGGTGAGATTGGTACTAGGCATGTGCATGGAAAAAAATTTCGGTTTGGTTCGGCATTCCGAAATTCGGGATTTTCGCAATTCGGCAACTTCGGCAACTTCGGAACGTCAGCACTTCAGCACTTCGGAACGTCGACACTTCGGAAATTCTGCAACTTCGGCACTTCAGAATTTCGGCACCTCGGGACTTCTCTTGCAGCAGCCGCTTGGTAGATAACTCCCTAATTCCCACGGTATCAGGGAGTTATCTACCAAAAGTCTGAAAGACCTAAATTGGTCTTTCAGCCAAATTTACTAATACTAAGTAAAAATTACTTGGGCATGTCTAGTAAACAGTGAGCAGCCTGTGACTGCTCACTGTTTAAAAAAAAATAAAAAAATAGTGCCCCCACCCCTGAGCGGAGGGTGGGGGCCCTAAATACTAATAAGGGGGGACCTTTACTTAGTATCAGTAAATATGCCGGAAAGACCTTTTAGTAGATAGTTCCCTAATACCGTGGGAATTAGGGAGTTATCTACTTATTCATTCCTGTCATTACATTGACTGGCCAAGTAACTTACATTTTATATGAATGTATGTTACTTGATTGTTGTAAGTGTTGCAAATGCTTACAGCTGAATCCTAGCTATGTTTGTATACTTTTTATTTAAAATTGTTTACAATGTAACATTCTTCTTCTTTCACTGGGTAAGTATATTTGTACTTAGGCAATACTGTGCTTCGGAACTTCGGAACTTCGGCACTTTGACACTTCGGAACTTCGCCAACTTCGGAAATTTGGTAATTTCGGAACTTCGGGAATTCGGCACTTCAGCAATTCGGGACTTCGGCAATTCGGACATTCGGAAGTTCTCGAATGTCTGAATTGTCCGAAATTCGTCCGAATTCCTATTCGGACCGAAACAAATTGCACATGTCTAATTGGTACACCTAGTTGCTCAAATAGTTTGGTGGTAGCTTTGAGGCTACTAGGATGGGAAGTATTTTCCTCGACCAGTAAGAAATCGTCCAGGTTATTTAATACCGTAGGGCATCTGGCTATGTTCAATAGTAACCAGCACAAAGCTTCGGAAAATGTGTCGAAAGTAGCTGGGCAACTTTTGGACCCAAAAGTTAAACGGGAGAAAAAATAGTAGTTCCCGGCCCACTTGATGCCATGCAGGTGCCACAGTGTGGGGTGGATTGGCAGCAATTTAAAGGCATTAGTAATATCGGTCTTACTAAGCCAGGCTCCGACCCCTGCTTGTAAGATAGCTGTAATGGTGTGATCTATGGTGGTGTATTGCAGGGAGAATTCCTCTGAGGGTATGAGGGAGTTAAGACTGGGGTTGGCCGATGAGTGTGGTGCAGACAAGTCAATGATGAGTCTCTGTTTAAGGGAAGATTTCCCTGTGACAATACCAATGGGGTTAGTGCGCCATTCTATGAATGGAGGAGGTTTGAAAGGCCCCAATACGAAACCCTCAGCCACTTCTTGGGCTATGAGAGTGTCAACTGCTGTGGGGTTGTGTTGTGCGGATTGTAGATTAGGGCATTCCAGAGTCCCGGATGGTATGTGTAGAGAACCCGTGTGGAAGCCTTCTGTTAAACCAAAGATAAGAAAGTCCACCAAGTGTTTACACGGGTGATGTGACATAAAGGCAGTAAATACCGGCATATTAATGGACGTTAGGTAAGGCTTTGAGTACATTTTATTTGGACACATGGTTTTTGCATGTGCCCTAAAACATTTTAAACAGATATGCAATAATCTGCAACCGCTATAATTACAAGACCCAACATTGAAATTATTACATATCTGGGACTTGCCCAGAAACTTGATTGGGCGTCCCAGTTTGTCTCTTGACAATTTCTCTGGAACACCAGAGGAACTAGCTCCTTGCGTGGAGGAATGTTCGTCTGCCGTGTTGGGACAGAAATTTGTCGTATGGGCTGTAGAGGAGCAGTATGCACAAGCCGGTGTTCTTAGACCTGCAAAGTTTCTGCAAAATATGACGGTATCAATCCTTCCCCAGTTGGATCTAGTTCCATACTGGGAGAAGGCTCCAGACACTTTTGCAGAAAAAGACCTATGGTAATCATAAAAGGCTGAACCACCATATTTGTTGGCCAGGTCTACCAGCTTGTGCATATAAAGATCAAACTCCTCTCTTCTGTTGGGATAGACCGCACAGATGACATCCCGGTAAATACCAAAGGCCAGTACAAACTCAGGGATAGTCAGTTTTCTGTTTAGGCGGGCGTCCCTAGATCTGACAACAACAGACACATCATCATAGGCATGAGTCTTATTTTCCACAATATCCTGGGAGGCAATCAGCAGGGAAGCTCGGTTTACGTCTTTACCTTCCAGGATATCTCTTTTTATGTGCTCAGGTATCATATGAGCAGGGCTAACTTCCTGTTCATTCAGGGTGATGGTTGGAGCAACTAATAGCAAGTCGGCTGGTGCTTGTGAAGCAGCAGCGGGTGGCCCTGCTAGAGTAAGGGCCGTGGTGACCGACTCAAGTTTCTCCAGCCTGGAGTTGACCTCGCTCATGGACGCCATGAGTGAAGACAACATGGAATGTATGTCTCCTGGGTTGGACTGGCTAGGTCCTTCCCTGGCATCCATGTTGTTTGTTGAAGTGCGTAGCAGTTTGAAAAGTTCTGCTTTCCTTGCTGTAGCGGGGTAGGGGATTTGCCGTCTCCTCAATTCCGTAGTTATACGAGGGATCGTCCAGGATCTGATCGATGCTGGACTAGTTACCTCTACTCCTTGTGTAGGAGTTATAGCTCTAGCCGGAGTGCTAAGCAGGGAGAAATCCTCTACCCCTTCCTGAGACATACTACAAACAAAACAATTAATTAGTGTATGAAAACCACCAAATCGTACTGGCAGGCTAGCTAAGCTGGATGGCGAAACATTACACTTGTTTGGTGACAGGTGAGGCCCTACTAGTTGCCAAGTGGCTTGAGAGGCTCTATCTATGCGTTGGCGCAAGGGGATTTTGAGGCCACCCATTGTAGTGGCAGGAACTTTAGGGGTCTCGGTGACTATAACACAGAAAAACAGGGAAAGGGAGTGACAGGTGAGGCCCTCTCTATGCAACATGCGAGGCGGCTAGCTAACGTGTGGCCCGATGGGTGTTTGCCTCTGAAACGTTGAGGCGGGGTGTTGGCCTCGCGGGACCACTAACTGATGGCAATTGCCAAGAAGGGGTAAATACCTATTGGGAAGCCTATGACCCTGTTGCCAGTACTCTAACCTAGGGGGGAGAAATGAAATGTATGGCAGAATACCATATGAGCAGGTGTACGTACCTGGTAGTATGAATATCTCACAGGAAAACCTTGTGGTGAAATATATATTTAAACCTGGACAGCCTGAAATGGGTAAAAAAGAGAGTAGTATAATGAGTGTGGACTGTGTGGGAATGAAGTAGACTGTCACGGCTTACCTTGGTGGGAGTCCAGTATGCAGAGATATGCTCACGCTTGCAATTAAACACAGGCCAAGGTGGTCAGGGAAGAACTCACCTGGCCTGTGAGTCTGTGCACAGGGGCTGTTCAGGATAACCAGGTCGAAGTACAGACAAGGACTAGAGCAGGAGAATCGTTGTGGGTAAGCCAGTGGCTTAAAGGAGCAAGGTAAGGGGCTAGGAGTGGATACCAAGCACCTCCCACAAATCCAGGCCAAATTGCCTTAATACATATATATATATATATATATATATATATATATTTTCTTTTTTTTTTTTCGTTTTCTTCTTTTTTGTTTTCCGGAAGGTCTATCAATTTATATTTGCACGATAGTACTTTATTTTTCAACGTGTGATACCTTAGACATTATTTTCTCTTCCTTCTTTTTTAAAGTATAAGAATAAAAATAAGTTTTAAATGTGATAATAAATTCTTAACTTTTTTCATTTACTGATATCTGTAGGCATTGTTCTAGTTCTCTTCTAATACAATTCAATTTATACTTACTCATAATTTTTTTATGTTCAATGAGGAATTCTTCCTACAGGTCAAGGGCATGGCAATGGGCACCAGGTTTGCCCCTAGTTATGCCAATATATTTATGGATTTTTGGGAACGTACATCTATTTGGGCCAACAATCCATATGGGGCAAAGCCGGTGCTCTGGTGTCGATATATTGATGATATCCTTGTCAGTTGGAAAGGGTCTGATGAACAACTTCAAGACTTCTTCCAGTACCTTAACAACAATGTCCTTTCACTGGTGTTCACTCCTGTTTTTAGTTCTGTTTCTATTGATTTTTTAGACTTGACTATTTTTATTATGGATTCTAAAATCAAAACTAAAACATACTTCAAACAACCAACTGATATGAATAGCTTCATTGAGTCTAGTAGTGGACATCATCCTAGATGGCTCTCAGGAGTTCCAAAGAGTCAATATACTAGACTAAGACAAAACTGTTCAGATCAAACAATGTATTTTGAACAGGCAGGAATCTTGACCAATACATTTTTGGAGAAAGGGTATAAGATGGAACATTTACAAGCAGAAGTTCAGAGAATTGGGGATATAAATAAACAAACATGTATTCCTGACACCATAGTTGTGAAAACGCTATTCACCCTGGCTTTATGTGATAATGACTATGCTCCTCCCCTTCATAACACTGTCAAAAAGGGGCCAAGCATAGATGTCATTACAATTATGCCCCCCCTGGAAAAAATTCCAGATATATTTTTAATTGTTACACATGAGATTTGCAGCCCAGAACTCCGGGCTATCTAATGTCAATTCTGTGCATATTTTGCATATGTCGTCAGCGCGCACTGCACCCTGCCGACAGATGTCATCATCTTCATTCTTGTAGGCAGCATGCCTGCAAGAAGATCACAGTCTCCTCCCACCCACATTATTTTCCTTCTGTTACCCTCAATGCAATAAAAAAGAAAAACCTTTCCTTTCTCACTGACTCCCCTTGCTGGCCTGGAGTACATACATGTGACATGACATGAGAAGCCGGTGATTGGTCTGCGTGATGGCCCTGTGACATTGGAAGGGGCACGGAAGTCCGAGCCGGGGACTTCGCCCGGTGCTGGATTCCAGGTGAGTAAAACTCAATTTTTTTCCCCACAGGTTTAGAAGGTGGGACTTCTCTTGAAAGGTCCCCCCCCTCTGAAATAGATGGAGTAATCTTTTTACAGTTTTTCTTAAATTGCCCTCATATATATATTATATGTTGTTCTTAAAGGACAGGAAATGCTTTCTTTTAATATACTATTAGCACAATGTGTTTCAAAATGATGGACACAAATTCAAAGCAGTATATTTCACAATGGCGACATGTTACAATTACACCAAAAGTTAGGTGCTATAAGGGCAACATCAAGATGATAGTTGAATTCATGCCAAACGCCTCCAAGTGTCTTCTTTCACTGAAGTCACCATTGCTGTGATTCTGTTTTTTGAGGTTATCCAGATTAGTCACTAAGGGTGGCACAAAAACACGTTCTTTGACATATCCCCACAAATAAAAGTTGCAGAGTGTAAGGTCTGAAGATCTTGGGGGCTAAGAGTGTAGCGCCAGGTCTTGGGGTCCCATGCGACCTGTCCAGTATTGACGCAATGTGTAATTTAAATTTTTTTTTGAAAATAGTTCCAGTTCTTCAGCATTTCGAAATATGTTTGCCATGTAACTGTGTTTTCCTCAAAAGAACCTTTGAGAAAAGGCACAAAACACTTTTGGGGAATTACGCTCATCCTCTATAGTTTAGTGTGCATTCTGTAATCCCCATATGCACATATTGTGATTGTTAACTTTACCACTTGGATTAAATATTGCTTCATTGATAAAAAATCAAACTCTGTAAGAAGCTGTCATCCTTCATATCCTGCAACATTGCATGAGGATTGTGTGTGTGGGCATATTTGCGGCCCTGCAAGCACATGCTAAGTGTTAAAGCAGAGTAGGTACCTGCTTTCCACACATTGCAGGTGCCTACTCTGCTAAAACTTACCCGCCAGCGATGGAGCTCAGTGTTCCTGCTCCTCACTGCTCCCTTGCGTGCGCCGTCTGTAGTAAAGCCGGGCGCTGGAATATGTCATCATATTCCGGCACCACTAAGTTGTGCGTGAGGAAGCAGATAGAAGATCCCCACTGGACCCCAGGGAGAGGCCCTACATCAGCTCCCAAAGATAGGGAGCAATAAAGAAAATGTGTGTGTGTGTCTCTGTCAGTGAGTGAGTGTATGTCAGTGTTGCAGTGGCTGCGACTGGACAGTGGAGTACCTGGAGGTGCATGGAGGCAAGCAAAGCCACATCACATTCCGACGTGACATCGACCACCTTCATAAAGGTATTAAAAAGTAGCAGAAGGATCAGATTTGGCACAGGGTGCGGACAGCGCCATTTGGCTAGAGGGAGGTGCTGGGATTTAGTAGAGGGGTAGGACTGTGATTTAGTAGAGGGGGTGCATTTTTTTTTTTTATTATTATTTTATTTATACTGTACTTTTCAAAATAAACCTATGCTTCTATGGACATTTAAGGTGTTTAGTTTTTTTGCAGCCCACTTAAACCTTGTTTATGTGGCCCGTGCTAGACTTTGAGTTTGACATGCTAGCAGTATACATCTATTCTTCCATTGTCCTATTTCTTTCTCGTTCTATATAACATCTGAGAACACTCCAAGGCGCTACTCCCATTTTCTACTCTAAGCATTTTCTAACTATCCAGAATAGAAACAGCTCAACAGGGTTGTTGAACTGCCTCTCCTACTCATCAGCACTTTTGAAAGGCTAAACCTTCTGTTTTTTTTAATTTTGCCAGACAAAGAAATTTGAGCTAATCCAAAATTTACTGCTGTGCACAGGTCTATTATTCATTAAACTCCGATATTGAGTCTTAAATAGTCAAGCTGAGACTATAGCAGAGTTGGAGAATTTTACAGATCTTAACCTCGGTTTTATTTATATATATATATATATATATATATATATATATTTTTTTTTTTTTAAATTCTTTATTTTTTGTTTGTGCATGAAAGTACAATCTGGCCAGCTGCGCCCCAATAGCTACAGCCAGCCGTTCATTAAACATAGGATGATATGGTATAACAAATACAGTGCATTACGTAAAGTATTATAAAAGTTAACAAGATTAACATCATATACAAGTAGCGTGAACAGATTATGATGTGAAGTCTAGTTTTTCTATTCTTGTTGTGGCAATATTGTCTTATTGGGGAGTTGCAGGTATAAGACCTATCAGGCTAATGAGGGCCATCTATTCGACATGACTAGGTACATTTATGATACTAGGTACATTTATGATACTGGAAGGAGTTGTTTTGCCTTAACTCAAGTCCGTAAGATGTAAAATATATGATGTATGACCTACAATCTGGCGCCCTGTCTAAGTTGCAAGAGTCACTCAAATATATTGAACCTGCGTGCAGAGCACATCACGAATACGGTGGGACTGTCCCCCCGAGTGACCCGCGGAGGTGACGGATTTATGCATATTTCCCCAGGTGCGTCAAATACTTAAGGGGGCAAAAAAGGGTATGCTTTCAAGACTAGTTAAAAGTAACAGCCGCCATTACGCGCCAAAGGGATTACAGAAAATCAAAACATGGCAGGAGTTTTGGTGACCGCCGTGCCGTAGCGTGAATTGCCAGTCTACCAGGCTGTCAAAACCGCAACAATATTATAAACTTATAGAGAATAGTATAAGTTATAAAATATTATAGAATGGCCACTCAGGTCCCTCCAGATTTGCTATATGACGAGGTGCATCACATTACACTAGTTAGGAACCTAGTTCCATCGATGGTACTTTACTATGCGATCGGAGCAGCTGGTCATGTAGGGAAGTATTTATTGCATGCGCCATCGCATCGTTTGAGTTAGTTCCCACTAAATAAGCATAAGCACAATTTTAAGGAAATCTTGCACTCTACAAAACAATATGCCTAATACCAGTCAAGTGGATATATATCACATACATTTTCTAAGATCAGGATTACTAGATGCCCAGCGATTTCACTTTGCTAGGTTGGCAGGTAATCGGAAGGTAAAGATTTAACAGATACTACTGCTATTCATAACAGGTTAAGTAACAAGCTCCCTGGTTCATTTTTAGTGAGTTCTCACTGTGGGGTTCTAAAGGAGTCAGGAGTGGACCCCTGAGTACGTGACACAAAGGCCTAGGTGGGCATAAAGAGGTCATAAAGCCATCCAGCCAGTAGGTTCTCCTTCCAAATCTTGGAGGTAGTCATTTGTTTTAGAAAAAATGGGTGGGTGTACGCTTCTAAGAGCGTGGAGACGACGTCTGTCCACAACATAACAGCTATTCCATCAAGATTTATGTTCAACAAGGGAACCACAAAAACAGTGAACTGCTCTCCATTCTTTATCGAAAAATTTAAAAAATATTATACACTTTAGAGGGCGACTGGTGTAAAAAAAAATAAAAAGTAAAAAATTAAAAAGATATAATAAAGTAAAAGTATATGAGTGTGGCGATGTGGACTGTTCACTGCTGTAGGGAAAGTCTTGGTGTAGTCGTGGTGTGTGATTCAGGTTAAGTCCTGGACAGGGGTCAGTGTGGGCGTCCGTGGATCCCCTGGGGTAGTTACAGTCTCGCTTACCGCCCATTACTCCGATCTATGGTGGGTGCATAGCTCTGTTCTTTTGCTGCGTGTGGTCGGCCTCTGTGGTCTGTTTCCGGGCCCAGCTGGGTCCCTCTGGCGTGATGCTGGCGTTTTCCCGCCCTGTAGAGGAGGTTTGCATCTGCAGGTGTAGCGCCCTCAGGAATTTCGCTGGGTCCTCATGTGCCGATAAAGTGAGCACCGCTTCTCCCTGTTGCACTATGAGGGTGCCCGATGCGCCCCACCTGTACCTTATCCCCTTGTCACGGGCATGAACCTCCGCCGCTCCAGGAGCACCGTAAAAGG
Organism: Pelobates fuscus; assembly: GCF_036172605.1. Taxonomy (NCBI): domain Eukaryota; kingdom Metazoa; phylum Chordata; class Amphibia; order Anura; family Pelobatidae; genus Pelobates; species Pelobates fuscus. Next base: position 255,717,089 of record NC_086317.1, on the reverse strand, counting down.
TAGGTCGTTATAGATCTGGACGGGGTTGCCTTTCACCAAGGTTGTAGGGTTGTTTCTGGAGCGGGCCAGGATTGCACTTTTTATGGAGATCTCCTGCGTTACTGCTATGATGTCCCTTGAGGCGTCTGCCGGTGCCGTCGGGGCCTTTCTAATTCGGAATGCCGCCGTAATGGGTGAGGCTTCTGTTGTGGGACGCACTCCTAATATTTCTGCGACCGTGTTGGCAAAACCCAGTACCTCTTCCACACCTATACTTTCCGGGACACCGCGAATCCGGATATTTTTCCTACGGTGCCTTGCTTCCAGCGAGGTGACCGTGCGTGTGAGCCTGTTAAGTTGCTGGGACATGGCCTCCATTTGGGCCTTTGCTTCTGTCAGCTCCTGATCCTTCTTCCCCTCTCGTTTCTACCGCACCGATCCGTGCGGTTATGCCATCCACCTCAGACCTCACTCCCGCCAAGTCGGCCTTCCAGACCCCCCCCCCGCAAGTCCACCAGCAGTCTTTTAATGTCCCCTTTAGTGGAGGGCGAGGTGTCAGAGTCCGAGTCCTTACTCACATACACCCGGTTTGGGGTCCCTGAGGGCCTTTTGTCCTCTTCCTCCATGGATTCGTCTGAGTAGCTGGAGTCTCGGGCCCGCTCGGGTGCCATTTTGGGCTGCGCCTGTTGCTGCGGCCTGTCGAAGGACGTGCGGATATCAGGCTGTTTAGAGCTACCAGAGTGGGTCAGCTTACGGTTTCTTCGTCCCATTTCTCTTTGTGGGGGTTCTGCTATGTACAGGTATGCTTTTTGAGTCGTTGATTGATGGGGCCTGCAGGAGCTCCACATCAGCACGTCTGGTTGCTTGCTCGGCTAGCCACGCCCCCCTCGGTTTTATATTTTTGATTTCAATTTGCAACAATTCAAAGTTAGTGAATAACCCTGCACTTATTATATATGTGGTCAGACACTCTCCCAATAGATTTTTTTCCTTTTGGTACCTGAATTTTAAATGTTATACAATCTTCTACATGTTGGCAGTATTGTAAATGAAAGGCATGAAATGTAAAATTAAAGGTATTGTAAAGGAAAGTTATTCAGTCCCACAGGAAATGCTTATGCATGCACTACCAATACACTACTCCACTAAAGTCTTTGTAATGGATGTTCGTACATTACATTCCCAATAGAACCTTATAAAACAGGGACAAAAGTCAGAAGGTTAGCGCCCTCTTGTGACAAATAATGAGAACATACAAATGTAATGAAAGTCCTTGTTAAATAGTGTACAGTATATATGTTAATTAAAAGAGCATTCAATGCACCCACATTTTAGATGCAATATGCACATCAACTTACAGTGCTGGAATTGTTTATATTAAAGGGACACTCCATGCACCCAGACCACTTCTGCTCATTGGAGTGGTCTGGGTGCCAACTCCCACTACCTTTAACCCTGCAAGTGTAATTATTGCAGTTTTTTTTAAACTGCAATAATTACCTTGCAGGGTTGAGTCCTCCCCTAGTGGCTGTCTATTAGACAGCCACTAGAGGGAACTTCCTGCTTCATAGCACAGGTTTTCTGTGCTAGAGTGTCGCCGGACGTCCTCACGCTGTGTGAGGACCTCCAGCGTCGCTCTATTCCCCATAGGGAAGCATTGAAATTCATTTTCAATGCTTTCCTATGGGGTGCATTGCCGCGCATGCGCATTAGGTCTCCTCGGCCGGTGGGCGAGATCAGTCTCGCCCACCGGCCGACGTAAGCAGAAGGAGGAGCGGCGGGGGAGGAGGAAGCAGCGACGTGGGACCTGTCGCTGCCTCTGGTAAGTCACTGAAGGGGTTTTCACCCCTTCAGCAACTGGGGATTGGGGGGTGGGAGGTAGAGGGACCCTCCAGTGCCAGGAAAATGGATCGTTTTCCTGGCACTGGAGTTTCCCTTTAACCTTTTTTTTTTTTTCCTTCTAATATAATAGTTTGCTCAGTGAACTTTCCATACTGTCCAACAGTATTTCCTTTTTTGCTTCATACATAGTGGCATGCATTTCATGACTTTTCTAATAATTGTAGTTCATGTGAGTTTTAGATAATGAAAGCTGACAATTAAACTAACTTCCAGAAAATCTTGCTTGGCCCATAAAGACCTGCTTACATGATAAGTGCATCAGTGCTTTAAAAAGTTAAAGAACATCTAAAAAGGAACCCAGACCACTTTATCTCAATGGCATTGCGTAAATAAATTTCACCTTTCAAACTCCCACAGGCGCGGGGGAGATCTAAACAGGTAGATTAACACTTGTTTGCATTTCTAAAACTTTAGTGTTCCTTTAATGGACCAGTAAAAGTTAACCAGGCCACTTCATTTTAATGTAGTAGTCTGGGTGTAGTGTCCCGGTCATCTTGACAGCTATTTGATGCGCACCCGCGGTACTGAACAACTAAAACTCACCCATGTGACCTGGAGCTCCCATTGATTCAATGTTTTCTTATGGGGAAGCTGGGATGTGTGTGCTGCACGTGCAGTAAATGCACATTAGGTATCCAATTGAACCATCATGGAGGAGATGACTTCAAGGCCAGTGGAGAGGTGATCTGCACTTACCCCATTGTTACTATTTAAATCCTTACTCTGAGTATATGGTAGAAAAGAGGGGCAAAGTACAAAGCACCTCCAACCCCCAAAAACAAATCTACACAAATAAATTTAATATCTATAGAGACAAGCTAAAGAGAATTTACATAATCTGTTAGCTGTGCCAATTGCCAGCAGACAAATTCCAGCGGAAATTCAATTCTATGAAGGTCCTATCCATTGCACTTGTTAAATCAATTTAATGTATAAAGATAATTACTGAATACATCAATCCAAACTGTTCAAATGGGTTGTGTGTTTATTGATGATTCACACTTACATGTTTATAATCATTTAATGTGGAACCAATTCTATCATTTGGCGGAACCCAGAATGGTCTGTATCATAATGTGGTTACATACAGGGGGGACAAAAAAGTAATCGCATGCACGATAAATTTACATAAAGTGGGAAGGATTGTCATTGAATAATGTGCATCCATAAGCTGGAAAAATACAGGGAGGTAATTTTTGAAAGTTCTGTATGTTGTGTTGCTATATTTCAATAGAATATACAAGATGTAGAATTAAAAAAAAAAAAAAAAAAACTTTCAACTATCACTTTACTGAAAAATGTCTACCCATACTATAATAATTGCTAACAAGTAATGTCCCCACTTATTTAATCACAGCAGCACCTAGTGCTGCTAAATTCTAAGAGGGGAAAGACAAACCCATTTTACAGAACTGGTTCCGCAGGTTGTTACTGAAAAGTAGCCATTGATTTATTTAAATATATATAGGATTTTCTTTTTGTTTCATTGGTTGCCAAAATAATCCTATTCAATAAAAGGGCTACTATAAATAAATCTATATATATTATTAAAAATAATAATAATACAAGCCACAAATCCACGTGCATGGGGTTGTCCACATGTTCCAAGGTAGGACTGTCCAACAAGTCCAGACAACATTTTCAATATATATTAAGCACATTCATTGTATGTTCCACCAAATTTTCATGTATTCTTTGAATAGATGACCCAACCAGCAGGAATTCTCGTGTCACAGCTGGTCAGTCATGTGATTGATCAAGTAAGTTATCAAAATGTAAACTAGTCTTTTGGTCATGTTTGTATGGACCAGGCACTGGGATCCTCCATGCATCAAGATAAATGTCTGTAGTTCTACAGCAAATAATCCAAAGACTGTTCAGTTGCTTCATCTCCTCCATCTGCATAACACATCAAAATTATGTCAATAAAGCAGACATTAACAATAATAGGACTATAGCTATGTTTCTTTATACTTCAATGTCTTTACTGTATCAGCCTTTAAAACATCAAATATAATATAATATATACACACACACGGATTAGCCTTACATGCATGTATAAGCTTGACTAAAAAGTGGCATTTGAATGTCCACAGTCCCATATGCCACAATTTAGCCAAGTTTAATTGTGGCATTTGGGACAGCGGACAGACATATTACCAAATTTTTACATCAAAAGTTACAACATACCCAAAGAGCATCCTCAAAAAAAAAAAAAAACCTTTTCTGTATTTTCATGAAAATAGATTTTTTTTCCTCCCTATCTTGCACTGTACACCAGTTGTTAAACCAACAAGAAATTAAGCATAAACTTGCAAATATGGTAGCAAAAAAAACAACATGTATCAATCACTATAAACAGTTCATAGTGAGGTTAAACAAATGACACGTTAACGCCTGAAGATGGGTGATCTGTATTTAGGCTGATTAACATGTGAAATGTCAAATGATGCATCCAAAATTTTAATTTAGCCAATGATATAGTATATGAACTTTGGAGAAATTGCATGCATTTGGATATCCCATTAGAATTAAAAACGCCAGTTTGCTTTCAATGATAAAGAACAATCCAAAACTAAGCTTTATGTGCCCCTAATGATTCATGAAGTAGGGATTTAAGGGTTCTTGTTAGAGAACTTGTGCTCTAGACCACAGGAAAAAAATAAATAAAAAAATTATTTACTTAACAACCAAAGCTGGACACAAAGTACAATTGCAATATCCAGTATTTAAAAGTACTACTAAATCTTTCTCACTTGGAACTCCCCAGATGCACACACAACAAAGTACCTACATCCTCAAACACTTATCCTTTCCTCCACTGGCTACTCGTTGTCCGTCTGGGCTCCAGTCAACAGCAAATATCTAGGACAAAAAAAACAAACAAAAAAACATTGTTTTATGACCACTAAGATTAAAGTAAGGATAATACAAGACCCATCAAGTTTACAACATTGCAGGTTTAGAATGTTGCAGGTTTAACAGGTTTTCTTCCAAAAGTAAGTCATTAAATTTTTTTTAGATCAGTGCCCAGAAACTGGTGTGCCGCCACCCCCGCGCAAGAAGAATGATTCCTGAGAGCAGTTGGTTGTGGTGCAGTTTCACGCAGGGTGGTTAAACTATTACACCTAGCACCAGGAACACATAGTATTCTGAGTGCATGTTTAAGCCAGGCAAGGAGTTCACAGTGCTATTCCCAGAAGAGGAGCTGAATGTTGTGTTAGCACGTTGTGGTATATGTATTAATGGGCACACTGACTGTGATATGCATTAATGGGCACACTAACCAAAATATATATTATTGGGAAAAATGGACAAACTGACTGTGACATATGTTTAGTAGGACAACTGCTTGTGACAGGTTCTGTGTATGCACTTTATTATTGCTAATTTCTTCTTTTTTTAAAACATTTTCATATATATTGGAACTTCTGGTGTGCGGAAATCTGGGAAGAGCTTTGGTGTACCTTGGTTGAGAGAAGTTTGAAGAACACTGGTTTATATAGAGGAAAACAGTTCTAATCCTAAATATTGTGTACCTCATCCGCATGTCCCGGGAGATCCACAGAAAGCTTTTTGATCTTTGTATCCCACACTTTGAGTGTGCTGTCACTGCTTCCACTGACTAATAATCGGCTGTCTGCTGACCATGCAATCTGATACACAGCTCCAACATGGCCTCGTAAAGATGCAATGTATCTAATGTGAAAAAAATAAATATATCTTACTCACAACACATACAAAATCTAAATACAGAATTTACTAACAAATGAATGAGGAACAGATGGTTTTCATTACAGGCTCCTTTAGGTCTCATTAGACATTTAGACTTAACTCAAAGTGGCAAGTAGAATTGTTAGTGTTGCCTTGACATGGCAGGTGAGCTTATACTTTAATGGCCATTGGAGTGATTACTAAAACCCTCCATCTATTTAAATGTGCATTTGTAACATTTTGTTTTGGGTTTTATTCTATGTATTGGTGCTGATGTGTACTATAGTCATTGCTGCCACCCAGGAGTAGTGCGAGCTTGAGCACAGGGCTTAATTTTGTTTGACTAACAGATTTATCTCATTGAAGTGACGTATTTTATTTTGCACTCCAAATAAAGACTGCCTATCAATAAAACCTCCATGTGTGCCCAGACCAATTTTTCACTACTAGCTATTGTATGGGACATTGGTCCGCCTTGTTTGGAGCACCATGCTGGAACTATTCCCAGGATAATTGATGTGTGCAATATTCCTTCACATTTTTACAAAATATAGTGTCTGGCACCATGCTTCCAATCAGTGTAAAACAGTTTTTAATATTCAAGTACTAGGCAAGAGTCCCAAGCGGGTTACCGCCTCTGTGCAGCTTACATTAATAAGGAAGGATTAGCCTGAGCAGTAATAGGCAGCTGTGACTGGCTTAGAGTGTCAGCTGACTGCTTTCAGCCTATCATTGCTGGTATGAATAGGTATGGTTTGAAGGAAGTGTGTCATCTTGACGCTAGCCATACCTCAAATAGACACAGGGCTCTGTGTGTCCAAGGACCCTCAATCATTAAATTGCTTGAAAATGGAATAAGCTTTGAATGGAGGAACAGTGCCAGGAGACTCCAGGCACCATAACCAAATTCAGTGAGATGTAATAGTGACTACAGTGTCCACTAAGGGGCATCATTTCCAAACTCCTTTAAAACAGGGCTAGCTCAGTAGGGATAAATTACAATCAGACTATGAAATTACAGTAATGAGAGCCAAAACTAAACAGAACAACTTACTTTCCAGTCTTCCCATCCCAAAGTTTTATTGATTTGTCAAATGAAGCACTGGCAATGATCCGTGTGTCAGGAGAAAAAAGAACCTCATTTATCAAAGCTTGGTGTCCGGTCATCCTCTGTAAAGGTTTCTTATCCTCTGCTGGTGTCCACAGATACAGTGTGAAGTCATCAGAACCAGATACGAGCCTCTCAGGAGCCTGTCCCTGTATGAAAGGAGTGAAAGTGTGTTGGAAGTTTTGGCTCTCCTAGAAACCCTTGGTTGTTTCCCTCCTTTAACGCCTTAAGGGCCAAACTTCTGGAATAAAAGGGAACCATGACATGTCACACGTCATGTGTCCTTAAGGGGTTAAACAAAGACTACAATCAAATGTAAGCATTGTGAATTTGAAAGCTTCTTGGTATTCTGAAAAAGACCGCAGGATAACATCTTCAACAATTGTTAACGTGATCCCTTCAAGGATTAAGTTAATCATTTTTAAATGTGACAGGCTCGACATGCCACTGTTCCTAAAGTTCCACTCTCCACAGGCAAGTGAAACTTCCTCCCTGGCAAGTAGAGGAATGGTGCATGTGCCATGGATCTTCCAAGCTTGTGAAGGAGTGTAAGTTTTAGGCCTGTCTGGTAGTGAATGATTTCACTTATACTACAGGGCCGTTGAATGCTTCAATCTGATTGGTTGACGAACGTTCTAAGGTGTGCATTATTTTCAGGGAGACGCACGGCTAAAGTAGTTCCAGACAGGTCTTGACCGCATTACAGTTGCGTAAGAAATTAGTCCTACATACAAGAGCGTTTTAATGACAAACGTCTTGAAATACATTATCTGAACAATGTTTTGAGGTGTGGTAACTTTAGTATAAGCGGAATAATTGACTCCAGGCCGTTGAATTATTAGAAAAAAATAATGAATTATTAATAATGAATTATTAGAAAAAAATATTACCACCTCGGGTGTGCATTATTTTTCTAATAATTCAACGGCCGGTCGTCAATTATTCCTTACATATTGAACCCTGCTAAAGTGGTTACACATCTAAAGAATAGCATTGATCAAGCGTGTTAAAATAACCTTGCATCCTTTTTATCTCATCAAAAAGACTTCTAATTTCAAGTTATCTTGCTTTCCTTCCAGATACAGGAATTCTAGAAAAGTTAATATCAGGCAGTTTTGTCATCCCTGCCCTGTAATATGAAGATATTTGAGGATGCTCTAACTGGAAACAAGCCAGGACAAGACATGTTTTAGGAAGAGAAAATTAATCTAGAAATTACACTGGTGAGGTCTCTCTGCTAGACCTCTTCTCAGTGATCAGTGCTGGACTTTGACAGTTGCTCAGCCCCCTTTAGATTCTGGAGCTGCAGCATAAGAGTGAACTCTCCCTCATGCTGAAATCACACAGTACAGAGCGATCATAGAGAACTCTGTAGTTTGTGAGCCATGAAATCTGTCTACTAATGTCAGCAGAGGGAATCCCTCTGAGGTGGTATTATGGGCAGAATTAGGGGGAAAAGTATTTATGTGGGGTATCATTGTAATTGAAAACAGTAGAAGAATGCATTAGTGGAAAAAAATAAATATATATATATATATAACAAAACAAAAAAAAAAAAAAAAAAAAAAAAAAAACTTATGGTGTGCGAACTCTGGGAAGAGCTTTGGTGTGCCTTGGTTGAGAAACACTGGTTTATATAGAGGAAAACAGCTCTAATCCTAAATATTGTGATAACATGGTTAAGTGGAGTGCGTCAAAATGCTCTTGGTTACAAAGCCTGAAGGATATACTCTATAAATATTGTGTGTAGTGATTTTAGATTCTAAGACTACTATAAAAGTTCTACTCTCAACATTACAAATTTTGCAAAAAGTTTTAGCTTTAAAAACTCCTTGCAATTTGCTTTTTACTCATACACCATAACACAAGCTCACCCCTTGTCCAGCTAGCGAGACAAGTGGCACTTAAATAATCTTGCAATACTCTGCTCTCCATTGTTAAGCATCCATGAGAGCAAAACTCATGACATACAAGCAAAGTTAATTATCTCTTTTGGTTACCCGTATATAATGGCATTATCCTATGTACTCATGGAAAATGTGCAGCTTAACCCTGCCAAGCTACTCACCTACATGACCAAGCTTGATGTTATCTACGGTAATTGATTTGTTGTTTTCTTTATTCATACTGCATCTAAGTTTTAAACGTGCACCATTCTTGATTCCTAACAAAAAATGTGCGCAACTTTGCCTATATGCCACCACTGCTCAGCTTAATGTTAAAACTTGCCTCGCTGTTGCGGCAAAGTGAGAATGCCTGTGACTCTCAAGCACGTCAAAAATAAAGAATTATAAAAAAAAAAAAAAAAAAAACTCCTTCCAATATTTTACAACTTCTAAAAATGAATGGAAATCATAAAATATTGGGCATTTTAACAATAAAGACTAATTAGTGAATCTATTTTCAGTTATTTTTCTATAGTTGCTCTTAGGGAGTTTAAGTTATTAAATATAAAACTGAGGAAAATATATTTAACTTATCAAAAGAAAGCTCTAGTTCTTAAAACTAAAATTTAAAAAATAAATAAAACAACCCAACAAAAAAAGATATACAATATATATATATATATATATATACACACACACACACACACACACACTAAACAGAACAGGTGAAATTGTGGTAGAATGAACACATGGCAAACGTGCCAAAAAGGCCTTGGTCACAAATGTGTTGTATCTCAATATAGCCTTGCTCCCTAAGGTTTGAAAGGGTTATACAAAATAAAAAAAAAAAATGTAACTTAATTTAAAAATAATAAAAATATCATACCCGAACTTGATTGTATCGCTTCAAAGCCTTCTCTTTCAGGACCTCCACTAGGTTAGGAAAAGGAAAACGACCCTCATTAAGATAAATAAATAAAATAAAAATATCAACAAACTATATGATAAAGTCAAGAGTCAGTTAAATATTATAGAAGGGAAAATATTGTTCATGTAACAAGTCCACTTATAAGCAAGAAGCTAAAGGTTTTGACTATCAAAACCCCCAAGCACTGCTGATTACCACCATTAGAGACATACCTGGGCCTCCATCAGTGGTAGTGTAGCTGTTAGAAGTGCACAAAATATTAGTCTGTTAAATCACCAAACACATCTTTATTATGTAGCACCACTGTACTTTCACTGTTTATACCCTTAATATTGGTAGAAAAGGGGGCCCAATAAAACGCAGATCACTGCCAGGAGAATTCAGTCGGATTCTGATCTTAACTGATGCTGTACACCATACAGATCATGTTGTTTTTTTACAACATACTACATTTATTACGGTCATTCAATAGACTTCTTTATTTATAAGTCGATGAGAATTCACATATATATTCTATTCTATAACCTAATTTTGAATAAACCTCAAAGTCCAATAATTTAATTTAAATTGTTATTAAAAGCAAAGTGAGTAAAATTCTGTATCTGTCAAACACTTCTACTAACAGAGTCTGTCACAGCAATAAAGACAAACTCAGATCATATATGATATGATAAGATGGCCAAAAAAAAAAAACACCCCAAGAACCTTTGAAGGTGTAGAGATTTGTTTAACCATTGTTCATAGAAGTAAAATACCCCCAAAACCATAAAATATATGGTAAATAAATGAGAATATGCTAAGGAACAATCTAAAGCAGTCTTTTATATCCCACATATTTTAAACGGGATGGATCTGAATAATATTAAAAGCACCTACGTGATCCAGTCATATCCTGTGGGTTGATGGAAGCTTCTGCTGGTTCAAAGGCCCCTGTCCGTAGAACATAGTCTGTGCTAAGAGCCATAGTATTAACCCAGTGGGCATGACCTTGTAATGTACGACAAAGGACTCCCTGGAAGACAAATTGTTTTATTAACCAGTTAGTGTATATAGTGGTGTATTCTGGTTTTGTACTGCCCTAAGCATGACAAAACTCAGACACCCCCATTCCAAATTTCTCTTCATTACAAGCACACGCCCTAACTGATGCATGCACTGACATACACCGTCATTGTCACACACGCACACACTCACATTCACTGACAAGACACACGTGCTTACTCACTGACGCACATTCACTCAGTGTCACACAAATATACTCACTGACAACACACACTAACAATTTTTTTTTTTTTGCTTACATTTTGGATTTTCTCCTGTGGTCCATTGGTACTGCTGCTGGCTGGGCGGGCTGGCAGGCAGTCGTGGAGACAGGAGCAGAATTCAAGTGGGCGGCGAGGGAGCTCCAATCCTCCTGTTAAGCTCCCTCGCGCGCCTCACAGTGATGTTGGAGCGACGTCATATTCCGGCATCACTGCCGTGCGCGTGAGGGAGCTGAGCAGGGAGAGCTCAGGGGACAGTGCTCCCTCGCTGCCCGCCTAACTCAGGTAGATGCCAGCCTTCCCGGGGGGGCCTTAGGTAGACAGCCAGCCAGCTCTCTGGTCCCCCAGGGCATCTTTTTTTGCCGCCCACCTGCAAGTGCCACCCAAGGCAAATGCCTTGTCAGCCTTGCGGTAAATACACCACTGAATGTATATATGTACCAACTCTATTTATATACACACATACATACATATGTATTTGATTTACAGTATTTTTAAAAGAAACACTCCAAGCATCATAACTGCAGTCCGCTGTCGTGATTATGGTGCCAAGAGCACTAAAGTGCTACAGAGAATACTAATTAAGTCAAATTAAAATATACACTTAACTGAATTACTGTATTCAAATGGAAACAAAATAGTTTTCTGAACTTACATCATCTGCCCTCCAAACTTTTATTGTCCTGTCCTGTGAGGAAGAATAAAGTAGGCCATCTCCACCCCATTTTACTCCAGTGACTGAGTGTGTGTGGCTAGTAAGGATCTTCTGACACTGGCCCAATATAGTATCCCAGATTCGAATGCTGCAATCTTTGGAGGCACTAGCAAGAAATCTGCATTCAGGGTTCCTAAAACCAAAAGACCGACAGTTTGAGACTATTCCAGTGGCAGATTCATGGAGTACAATGGAAAGTAGGGTTATGGAAGCAGCCCAAGTTTAATAAATCATTCTTATCGAAAGCTGTACCAAAAAACAAGGAAAACTGATAAACGAAGACAGAAGCGCTTATGTGATTTCTTGTACAGGTCAGATAGCATAACAGATTAATGTCACAGGTAGAGAGCACCTTTGAAATCAAAGTCAACTTTTGCAATACAAGCAACATTGAGTTAGACTGCACGGGGCATGATCTATATACAAAAAACACTCAAACTAAAGTTTTTTTGGTGCTTACAGAGTCCCTTAAGTAGCCGTTTCAAAGTATAGCAAGTTGAGTTCTTGCGTATTATCACTTAATTATTTTTCGGACTTTTAGATTCTAAGTAAATTAGTTAAGGTGGAAATTATACAAACAGGATGTTGAGCAACTATAAGTTTGTAATTGTTTAGGACATAAAACAAAGATCATAAAATGGGAGAACTATCACCATGCTAAGTCTACTAAAAAAAAAAAATATATATATATATATATATATAAATAAATAAAAAATTCACTTGCCACAAATAGCATGATCAAATTACTTAAAAGAAAAACAATATAGCGATAGGAATACAAATATGTATTTCTAACGCTATAAAGCCTTAGTCACCTAAACGTTGACTAGGGCCCAGTTATGCAGCGAATAAATGTTTAACAATTTATTTGCTTACCTTAATCCAGAGCCAGGCTCCCTTGGCGCTGGTGACCTCTCCTCCATCGACGTCAGCTCCCAAGTGGAGCCGAATGCGAGGCCTAAACCCGCCCATAGGAAAGCATTACTCAATGCTTTCCTATGGAGTTCTTTTTTGACGCTGGACGTCCAGCGTCAAATAAGTGCGATTTATTCAGTGTAAATCACGGAAGTGCCTCTAGTGGCTGTCAGGGAGGCTGGATTAACCATGCAGTGTAAACATAGCAGTTTCTGTGAAACTGCTATGTTTTCAGCTGCAGGGTTAAAACAAGGGGGACCTGGCACCCAGACCACTTCATTGAGCTGAAGTGGTATGGGTGCCTATAGTGGTCCTTTAAATCAAGGTCTGGCTGTCCGCAACCCTGCATAACGTATGATTTTTCCTTCTACAGGATACAAAGTTATTATGCTCACTAAGGAAATAAAGGCTACGTACAAATGGAGAGGTTCCCAGCACAACCAGGTTATCCATTTTGTGTGTCCGGTTAATGTTTTTCCAATCTGCTTGCCTGTGTTAGGATCCCATATACAAATCTGAAAACATATAACAAAAAGATTAAATAAATATTGGTGAAAATATTAATTGTAAAACATTCATAGGCCATAACAGAATAAAATGTACTGCATATGTTTTAGACATATACAATTTTGAGGTTTAACATGCATGTACCTGACTGTTTTTACAGCCTGACGCAAGTTTCTTCCCATCGGGAGACCAAGCTATACTAAGCACCCAGTGTGTATGACCTAAATTGAAGCAACAAATAAATATTAACCAAGTACACTGTTTAACAAATTTAAAAAAAAGATGTTATGCAACAAGTATAAAATGAGAAAATATTTCATGTAAGAATATATTTTTTGTAAAACAACTAGGGTATATACACAAGTCATACAGTTGAAAACATTTTAATACGGAACTGTATTTATTAGTCCTTCACAACAGGCATCAAAATCTGGAACAAGTATGATTCGTAAATAAAAAAAGCAAAAAGACTTAAATGGAAGCTGGTCTCTATTTCCTACTTAACAAACCTTTCATAACACTGGTTACTATTCCTTTCAATTAGGTTTTGACTCAGAACCGGCTTGTATATTTCTTTGTTAATCATGGATGGTGACAGTATATGGCATGGGACAGCATTTACAGGCCTAAAGAATTAACGGTTATACTGACTTGCAAAAACAAATGTGATATCCGCCTGAGAAGGCAACGCAATTACAGAACTTAAAGGTTTTTCCTTTCTTCACAAATTGTAAAATTAAAAATAAACTTTGTTTAGTGGTCATTGGTTGTACTATTTTTTATTTTAATAATAAAAGATTTTATGTTGTAATTTATACCAAAAACCTCACTGTCTGATGGAAGATCGCATCATGTAAATTAAATTTAACCTTAAAGAATAACTCCACTGAAGTGCTTTATGGAGGAAAAGTATCCTAGTTTAAGCTTAGTTTACAAAAGTGCTGATTTCTATGAGAAACAGCCAAGGAGGCTTGCAGCATCCTTCCGTTAGCTACCCTGAGCCAACGAGGTGGCAGGCATACTCTACTTGAGCCCTGCCTCTTACCACACAGACCTCAAACCAGCTCCTCCAGATGTCAGAATAGACTTGGGCATGTGCACGAGCCAGTGTGCGTTTATGCAACGGTGCACACATGCACCAATTCAGAGGCTTCTCAATGGGAACCCTCTGATTGGTTATTTCCCTGTAAAGGGACTTAAAGTGTCTTCCGTGAAAAAAAGTGGAAGGCTTGCCAAGGCTTCAGTTCATAAGATCTGCAAGCTTTTACAAGCTCTTAACATGTAGCCCGAATGAATGCATGAAAAAAAAACCAAAAAAAAAAAACCAAGCATGTATTCATTGTAATATATCTACTAAACAGTGATTTTATGTATTTTTATTTTTGCCCTTGGCCAGTGCAGTGTTCCTTGAAGAGTTACTTCAGATCTATCCTACGATACCTCTTGCATTAGTGGTTGATCCCTACTGTTTTAGTATGATTTATTATGCGCCATTAGTGGTTCAAATGATAGTTCTATATTTGTATGTTGTATCTATGCTGAACCGTTTTCAAAAAGAAAGAATTTAGATTTTGAGTACACAGTTCCTTCTCACCTGCTCTCACTAAAAAAAAAAAAAAACAAAAAAAAAAAAAAAACAAACAAGAAAATACATGACAGTAAGCAGGGACAGGATCTAAATATGTCAATGATCTAAAGGAACACACCAGCATTATACATATACACATTTAAAGGGACGCAAGTGTCACCAAAAAAATAAAAAAAAGTGGTTTTATTTTCAATCAGATGTCTGTTTTTAACTCCTGCTCTGTAAAAGGAACTTTAATTATACACGGGAGGCGCCTGCAGGACATGAGAAATTATGAATAAAACAGAATTTGCAATAAAGGAAATGTAGCTTCATTAGGCTAAAGTTCTTTTGATGACTATAGTGTCCCTTTAACAGAGTACATTGCTAGGCCTTCCCTTCTAATCTAGTGGTGAGATAGCCCCCTTCTACAACTCTGAAACGCAGTTACAAAAGCCAAGTGTATAACCCCTTAAATGTAAAAACATCAGATGACATAGAAGGGACTTCCTTACCTTTAGCAGTAAAATGAGGAGTCTCAGTAGTTAGATCCCAGAAGCGAACTGTAGTGTCACCTGATCCACTGGCCAGGTATCTGTAAAACAATCAATACAGCATTGCATTTCTTTCCTACACTTTGTGCTATATCTGAGAGAATGTACTGGCTGGAGCAAAATGAGGTTTGATCTGTAAGAAAGTGGTGCATTTATGTTGACTACATTAATACTTACTTTCCGGTTGGACTAAAAGCTACAGAAATTACGGCCTCTGTGTGTCCCTCCAAAGAACTTGTGCAACGTGTCACAGCGCGGACCTTAAAGACAGCTTGTGGTTGGTAGATTATATCCAACACCTTCTCTGTTTCCACACTCCGCTTCTCAAGGGTTTTATCAAGGGAAGTTATGATCTCCTGTTCATCTACAAAGAAAGCCAAAGGCGGTGGTTCCTCCTGAGTAAAAAAAAAAAAAAAAAAGTAAACAAAATAAACATCCAGAATTTGCTCCAAAAGTTTATATAGCTAGCTGTGTAAAAAGGAATTAAAGGGTTACTCTAACCCTTTTCCACTTATTTTAACCCCTTAAGGACCAAACTTCTGGAATAAAATGGAATCATGACATGTCACACACGTCATGTGTCCTTAAGGAGTTAAAGTTCTAATGCCCTAATGAGCACTACTAACTTTGTGCAACATCCTGTTTTAACCCCAAAACACAGTAAATTAAGTAAAAAAACAAAGACAACTTGAGTCCAGTGCTGGACACATATTAAGCAATACAGGCAGGCGGGAAGGGCTGAAATGATGGATGGAAGAGATATATAGGCTTCCTCTTGCAGATGCCCTTCTAACATTGCCTTCAAATAGAGAAGCAGTGTGAGCTGAAGACAAACGTGATTTTTGCACAGAATTAACATTAGGCAGTTCGCCCAAGTCACATGTGCCGAGGATTTTAACTAGCCCCTGGCACAAAAGCACAGAAATCAATACAAATTCCTTCCTCCATGACTCCTTTTAAAAGCAGAAGTGGACTAACCCTTTAAATATTAATAAAATTAAAAAAAAGGAACATTAATGCAATCCGTTACTAAATTTAGTTAGCCATTTGATTATAAAAAAACAAAAAAACAAAACACCATAATCATATGTGACAATCAAATTAAACTAAAATATTTCAGTAGTGAGAGAGTTCAAAATAATTACATGAAAAAGTACACAATATCTTAAAATAAACATTTGAAGCCAAAGCAAAGATAATTACCTCCTGTAAAAGAGCATTGCAGACAAGCTGAAGCTTATCAGGTGTAATATCCACAGGTACATCAAAGGGGGTTCCCAACACATCTCCGTTTTCATTCTTAAACTGAATAAGAAGCCTGCCTATATCTTCCCTCACAGCTGTAAGAAGAAAATGTAAAAAAATAAAAGGTTTCTGATGAGAGAAAAAAAAAGAAAAAAAGTCCACAAATGCTAGTTGGACAATAAAATACGATTTTTACAAGTTTAAATTAACATAAATAAGTAATGCCATTCTTCACACAATTTACTAAAAACAACCGAATAACTTACTAAAATCAGAACTACAATACAAGGCATCACAGACTCAATTGTAATTCATGTATTAAATACTGCATCCTATATGAATACTCTACATAATTATCTACCGCAGAATTATCACTTCTGTGATATTTCCAGACACTTAACTAATGAGTATTAATTGAGTTAAATATGCAATAAAATATAGTTAGATCGCAAAATTGAGTAAGCATTCTTTCACTACATACTTATTTATTTCTGGTAATACACTATTTTGCCATTATCATTTTTTGACGTTCCCATTCAATTGCCAAAGAGTAGCTTTACTCTGGAAGGGACTATGGAACTGAACCCAGAGTGTGTCCAGGGAGGTTCGTAACACCTTCCTATAATATTATTATGAATACAGTGTATAATATTAAATCCACATACTTTCATCTGCCATCTTCTTCTCCTTCACAAGTTGTAATATTCGCACCGGTAACTGAACTTAGAAGCGGACAGCTATTTACTGAAGAAAACGTGGAGTGACGTTAACGTCATCACTCTGCGCAGAGTTCTTAGAGTGTCTTAGAAAAATAGAAACAAATACATTGAAGCAGCCATTTGTCCAGTGCCCACGACACGTTGAGGTTTATGTAAACTGGCCCCAACAAAATGGCTGCTACAAGGAAGACACAGAGGAAACATGTGCTGCTCTGGGCTGTCGCACAGTCGAAGTTGTCACATTATAATGCATCTTCACCATAGAGTCAGAATTGGCAGCGTTTCCTAATTGCTAGTTGTCTAGCTTTGACAGCAGCGCCACTGCCTGGTTTAACGGCGATCTTGTGCTAGTACAGATTAACCCCTTCAGGACGGAGTCAATAGTACACGTTCTGATCAAAACAAAACGTAAACAAAAACTGGAATTTTCGCTATATGTCTGTTCACCCGTAGTTCCCCTCTTTCATATTATATGCACCCACACTTATTATATATCATTTTGTTCAGGAGAAACAGGGCTTTCATTTTATATCAAATATTTATATATGAAACATAATTTATTATGAATAAAATTTAAAAAACTGTGAGAAATTTAATTTTTTTTTTAAATTTGTAGTTCCGCCTCACATTTTAGCTGTACATGTCATAATACTGTTAGGTTTTACTGCAACAAAAAGCACATATTTGTAATCAGCGATGTCTCACGAGTACAACAGTACCCCCTATTAACAGGTTTTATGGTGTTTTGGAAAGTTACAGGGTCAAATATAGAACGTTCCATTTTCAAATTGAAATTTGCCAGATTAGTAATGTTACCTTTGAGACAGTGTGGTAGCCCAGGAATGAGAATTACCCCCATAATGGCATACCATTTGAAAAAGTAGACAACCCAAGGTATTGAACGTGGAGTATGTTTAGTCTTTTTTTAGTAGCCACTTAGTCACAAACACTGGCCAAAGTTAGCGTTCATATTTGTTTTTGTGTGAAAAAAGCAAAAAACTAATATTTGGCCAGTGTTTGTGACTAAGTGGCTACTAAAAATGACTGGGCATACCCCATTTGCAATACCTTGGGTTGTCTACTTTTGCAAATGGTATGCCATCATGGAGGTAATTCTTATTCCTGGGCTACCATACGATCTCAAAGGCAACATAACTAATCTGGCAAATTTCAATGTCAAAAAAATGAAATGCAAGCCTTATATGTGACTCTCTAACTTTCCAAAACACCATAAAACCTGTACATGAGGGGTACTGTTATTCTCGGGAGACTTCACTAAACACAAATATTAGTGTTTTAAAACAGTAAAACATATTACAACAATAATATAGTCCATAAAAGTGCCGTTTGTTTGAAAAAAATGCAAAAAAACTTCACTTTTACTTAAAATATCATTGTTTTAATAAAATTTACCAGTTTTAAACACTAATATTTGAGTTCAGCCAAGTCTCCCGAGTAAAACAGTACCCCCTATGTACAGGTTTTATGGTGTCTTGGAGAGTTACAGGGTCAAATATAGTGCTTGCGAATTAAATTTGCTGCACTTTCTCCCTGTGTTGTCAGGCATGTCAATCAAATTGTAATTAATCAAATGACATAATTACATTAAAAAATGACTTAAATATATACGTAGAATTTTAATATATATGCATTTATAGGTATTTAAATTCTATGTGCATACTAATGTAATCTTTTATGTAATTATATGTATTTATCTCTATATATATATTTGCGGTTATTTGCATTTTATATAT
This sequence comes from Pelobates fuscus, assembly GCF_036172605.1. Classification (NCBI taxonomy): domain Eukaryota; kingdom Metazoa; phylum Chordata; class Amphibia; order Anura; family Pelobatidae; genus Pelobates; species Pelobates fuscus. The sequence goes on along the minus strand of NC_086317.1, from coordinate 255,698,334 downwards.
AGATAGATATATATATAGAATGTCATTCTAAGTGTATTATGTTACCAATATATATATATATTAATAGCAAAATACAGTTAGAATGAAATTACATATGCATATATAATTTATTTTAAATTTTGTTTCAATATTTTATTTATTTATTTTATTATTTTATTTATTTATTATTGTAATTAGACGTATTTATATATAATATATGTGTATATATCTATTATATATATAATATATATACATATTATATATATGTAACGTCATTCTAAGTGTATTTTAATATTAATATATATACTAATATTAAAATACACTTTGTATGACGTTACATATATATAATATGTATATATATTATATATATAATATATATACATATTATATATATATATATATATATATATATATATATATATATATATATAAATACTTTTAATTTAATTTTACACATGTTTAATACATTTTTTTTACTCTTCCTACCAGCAGGGGGACTGTCTAATATTTTAGACAGTCCCCCTGCTGGCAGATCCATAGCCAGCTATAGGGGGCCATGTGATCGCTCTTTGAGAGCGATCACATGGCCCCCGGGGGCCTCATTTGCCGGAGGGGGGCTGCCTGGGCTGTCAGGCAGCCCCCCAGAAGAGGATCGCGGCGGAGGTAAGTAGCTGCGATCTTCTGGGGGCTTAAGCCGTTACGGCGTTCTATGCCGCCGCAACGGCTTTAAAGCCCTTTAAAGCCGCGACGGCATAGAACGCCGTAACGGCGTTAACGGGTTAAGCAGCTTTCACAGTTTTTTTTGTATGCATAGATTCCATTTAGAGGTTGTCTTAAACAGTTTAAACTATGGATAAGATTAAAGGGTTACTCCAACCACCTTAACCACTTGTGCTCTTAGAAGTGGTCATGGTTGCAGGAGTCTGTATGTGCCTGCAAGGCCAGCTTGACCTCCTCACCTTCCCTCTTGCACTCACTCCCTCTGTTTTCAGCAATTACTTTTTCTTTTAGATTCTTTATTTAAGAATAGGCAGCCAGGTACCTCTGTGAGGAGAGGTACACAGTACAGCATTTATCGAATTCATACTACATTTGTGGTTCAGAAAATGCATCAGTATCACATCTTATGTAGTATGGCAATTGCATATTACACGCAGATGAGTTACAGCAACATATATGTTTTGCAGCCAGGTATTAACCATTTTCATGTGTAGTTACAGCACTGCTATACTCGCCCCTCCCCCCACCGCCCCTTTTTGGTTTTCTTCGGAAAATACAGTATGAGAGGAGGAATGAGACTATAGCTGAAACTGGTAGATATCCTGGTTCTCAGGGAGCTAGCTTCTGTTGCTCCACAGGTCTACAAACAGTATAATCTCCGGTTCTGCACCACTGTATTGGCTAGATGCCCCTCGTATCAGAGATGCCGCTTCCTCCTACAGGGGGTCCAGTGTGCTTAAGCGTAACAGTGTAACTTGCAGGATATTAAAATAAAGAGAGAAGAGAAAAATGAAAAGATAACAATGCGCCTGCTGGACCATGACCTACTGCTTCTCTTCTTTGGTGTATACCCCAGTCTTACTCCCTCCATCCCCCTCAATAGCGTATCCTTACGTATCAAATTGTTCCCATAAGTGCCCAACCCTGGTGAAGACAGATAATTTTACAACATGACAGGAGGCTTCATAATTTGCATTAACTTTCTTTACTAACTCCATAGCAGCAATGAAAAAAACAGTTGAAATAAAGAATCAATCAGAGCGAGTGATAGTATATATGTCTAAGCATATCCAATCACTTCCTCTTTCTTTGCTGCTCCATCACAAGTCAGGTCAGAGTACTGATTTCTTAACTGTTTATTATTACATCGTATTATGATCTTCTGTTAGACTTTATTGTGCGTAGTTTATATTTCCTGGGGGTGACAGGGGATCCCTTAATTATTGTATTACTTTGGGCTGTTAACTGTTGGAGGGGCTATCCCCTCTCCCCTCAGACCTATTCTGAGGCGGCATCTTTTCCCCTTCCCCTCCTCCCTCTGTTGGCTATGTTCGCTACACTCACCATTTTTTCCCATGCTGTTCAAACTGTTTTCTGTGCGAACAGAGTGGGCTGTCAACTGTGTTTGTGCATTTCGACATGAACGGGCGCAGAACAGTGCGTTCGTCTTCTTCCGCCTGTTCGCACTATATATGCGCTAACAGAGTGGCCACTCACTGTTTTGTGCCTCTCTGCACGAATGGGTCAGCAAACAGGCTTACCGTTCATCTAAATTTTCATGAACGGTCAATTCCACTGTAGGTCTTCTGTTCATGGACTCTTCAACACGGTGGGCGTTCGGCAGTTTGCTCGTCAAAATGAACGGCCGTTCATTAACTTTCTGCCAAATGCTTCAATCAATCCCTGTCTTTCTTCACTTTGCCCGCAAATGCCTTTCGCGGGCTCTTTCCTGTCAGCTAGCCCGGGTCTCTCGTGAGACCCGCGGCGGCCATTTTGTTGGTGTAGTTTCGGCGGAGTATCACTCTCAGCAATACAAGGCTCTGGTTTTGACAGTTTTTCAACCCAATTCCAGAGGTGAATTTCCAGTTTTTCCTATTGGGACCTGTACAGGTTGGTGTTGTTACCCCTGGGGAGTGGGACTGCCAGTTAGGTATACCCTAGTAGTCTGGCAAGGGGTGAGCCCCCATTTGGGTAATTCCCTGAGTGCTGCTTAACGGAATCTGTTGAAGCAGTTCTGATCTCCTGGGTGAGCCCCAGTGTTACAGAGTCTGCTTTCCACGCCACTGGCCGACAAGCATTATACGGCCTACGGCCTGTCTAAGTCCCTCCCACACGGTCCCTCCACCTCTCATACCTGTGCCTGTTAGTGCCCGAATTATGGAGGACACACAAAACCTGATTGACCTTAAGGCCATGATCAACGCAACATGGCTGCGTCGTTGGAGAAGGCGATGGCAAAGGTGTTACCAACAGCCTCTGAAACTAACAAGCCGGTTGGCAAACATTCCCATACCAGGGAGGACTCTGATGAGTCAGATGACTCCTCTAAGGAGAGACATCCCCCGGCGATACGCCACTAGAAGGGCGAGGAGTCCAAAAAGGCAGCCAACAAAGGCAAGGCGCCTCTGAAGCGCAGTAAGCGCCCTGTGACCACGGTCCCCACATACACTCTAGAGATTTCATCGGATGAGGACAAAGATATGCCCCACTCCCTCTCCATCCTGGACAAGTGGCAGGCAGCAGTCTCAGACTCTGACAAAGGCGATTGGGGCTCCAACGCCTACGTCAGGGAGACTTTCCTGGGTGAGCCCCAGTGTAAAGGATATGCAGAGTCATCCGCTACAGCTGCTACGCAGGAACAGGAGATATTCCTGGACGCCATGGGGCAGAGGATGTTTGACTCCAGGAAAAAACGGCACCCCCGCTCTGGGGAATGGGCCCCGCCTGAGCACCTCCTCAGATTTATGGACTTTTGGATCCGCAAGCCCCTGGAGAAACACGTTCGCAAATGGATGAGGGCAGAGTACCCCAGACCATCCCTGCCAGACAAGGTGGCTTTCACGCCAGAGTTCGACCAACTCATGCTGGCCTTTATGGAGTGAGGGGGTCGGGACCCGCACAGAGGGGTCGAGAGAAGCTTTAAAGGGGCGCAAGACCAGCTCCTGGACGTGATGGGGCCACTGGCCCATGTGATGTACCTGGCGGATGATGCTTACGCCAGAACAGACTAATTTACTGCGGACATGGTGCGTGAATGGGCACATGATATCCAAAAATGGACCCAGAGGGGTTTCTGCTTTCTCGTGAATACCAATGCGGCCCTCTCAACAGAGTGGCGCTGCGCAGCACTCTTTCGCATAAACCCCAAACTGGCTGATCTGGGGGTAAAATAATTGGGCCCACAGGTACAGGGTAAATTTTTTGGTGGGGCCTTTATGAAAGAGCTTAATAAGCACATTAACGTATTCAACTCGCTGAACAGAGCCCTCACATCCATGCTCAAGGTCTTCAGAGGTAACCCTTCAAGGGGTGTTTTTTCCAGGGCTGGTCAGCAACGGGGCTGTGCCACCAGCCAATTCTGGCCATCAGTCCCCCGTATGGGACACCCACAGCAGTTTGACCCGCAACAAACTTACCGGCTCTAGACAACACTACCCCTACTACCAAAGGGGCACAGACAGAGGACGTGGTGGTCGCAGATGTACCCGCGCAAGATTCCCCACAAGTAAAAGACCTACACTTATCAATGTCTCAACTAACCATGACTGCCGGCCGTGTTTATCTTTTTTCCCAGAATTGGGCAAAACTATCCACAGATGCTTGGGTGTTACAGACAGTCAACGGGTACCACATCGAATTATGAACATTCCCCGTACAGAGGTACCCTCCTCGTCCCTTATGCCTCTCAGCTTCAGACGCTCTCCTCATAGAAGTGGAGCTCTGTGAGCTACGCATGAAGGGCGCTATACAACCCGTGCGCGAACAAGGAGGCTTCTTCAGCAACGGGGATTTCAGACCGGTGATAAATTTAAGAGATCTGAATGCCCACGTGACCTACCGCCACTTCAAAATGGAAGGCATACACTTACTAAGGGACCTCCTTCAAGAAGGGGACTGGTTTACACGCCTAGATCTCAAGGACGCATACCTGTCAATCCCAATTCACGAAGACAGCTTTCTTCGATTCCTATGGCACGGCTTCCCATGGCAATTCACTTGCCTCCCTTTCGGGCTAAGCTCCACACCAGAGAACTGGCCGTACAACATACCGACTATACAGTACAATTTTTGGAGACCCTGGGTTTCATCGTCAACAGGGCCAAGTCCGCAATGACCCCCATTCGAAAAATTCCTGGGCTTCGAGATAAACTCCAGGTCTTGCACACTCCACCTCCCGTCTACCAAAGTGATGGCCATCAGGAAAGAGATCCGCAGATTACTCAAGCTCGACTCCATTCCGCTCTGACAACTGGTGCAGATCGTTGGCCTACTCTCCTCATCAATACAAGCCATATTTTCAGGCCACCTGCATTACCGTGCCATGCAACGGTTGAAAGCCTGCTTCCTTCGATGGAACCCCACGTACAACCAACCAGTTCTGCTAACGGACGAAGTGCGCCAAGAACTCGAATGGCGGCTCAACTGCATGCAAGCATGGAATGGTCCGGCCATCTTTGGCAACCACCCAGACTTTGTGCTGGAATCGGACGTGAGCCGACTGGGATGGGGCACCACGGATTGGGAAGCATCCACGGGAGGAATGTGGACAACCCAGGAACTCTCGATGCATATCAACTGCCTGGAACTACTAGCGGGGTCATTTGCTATATACAGCCTAGGGAAAGGACAATCCAATTGTTGTATACTTCTACTGATGGACAACATATCTGCAGTACGGTACATCAACCATTTGGGAGCGACTCGCTCACAAACACTGGTGAATTTGACAAAGGAAATCTTCGACTACTGTCTCCCACGCAACATCATGATATGTGCAGAACATTTACCAGGGGAGTCAAACCTTACCGCAGATTGGTACTTCCGACACTGGAGAGGTGCCAGCAACTGGCAATTGAACCCGCAGATATTCGCCTATCTGAACGAACGGAAAGGACCCTTCCTACTGGATCTGTTTGCCTCACGCAACAATCATCAATTACCACAGTTTTACAGCTGGCTCCCAGACCCGGAGTGCTCGGCGGTGGACGCTTTCACCCAACACTGCCCAACACAAGGGGCTTATGCCTTTCCCCCATTCACTATGATTGCGAGAGTTGTTCACCACATCCGGAGACGAGTAGTAAAGTTAACCCTCCTGACGTCCCTCTGGCCGAGCCAACCCTGTTTACCAGACCTCCTTGAGATGTCCTGCGAGGACCCAATTCTGCTGCCGAATGACTCCACCCTACTCAGGGACCTAGTGGGGAACCCACATCCTATGCTACTGGATGCACGCCTATCCTTGGTAGCCTGGACTCTTTCAGGGGAGCATGGTGTACCAACGACTTATCGACAATGACTAAGGATCTACTATGGGACTCCTGGGCCTCTGGAACGCGAAAGAGCTACTTATCTGCATGGCCATCTTGGACCACTTGGTGCATGGGACGGGACCTGGATCCCTTTACAGGCCCTGTTTCCGATATCATGAATTTCCTCTCGTCAATCTTCGAGGAAGGTAAGTCGTATCGCACCATCAACGTCATCAGGTCTGCTATATCGGCAGCCCATGTACCGTCCCAAGGAAGAGCAGTCGGACAGGACCTGATCTGTCGACTACTATAGGGCATCAAACTGAGATGACCTCCAGCACCTAAATGTCAGGATCGGGACAGGGATCCAACACGCAGAGTACAAACAGTAGCCAGATACGTATACCGGACCTTAGAATGGCCGGACTAACGTAAGTAGTACAGTATAGAATGGTCAAAGACAAGCCGAGGTCGAGGGTAACAGAAGACAGGTAAGCGAGAGACAAGCCGAATCAAGGGTAACAGAGATAAGCAGAGTAAGGTAAACAAGCCGGGTCAAAACCAAAAGGGATAATAGAATACACAAGCACTGAGTGACTAGAACAAGCTAGAACCACGACAGAGCAATGAGCTAATGAAAGAAGCTCTGTTAAATACCCTGTTCAGAGCAGTAACCACGCCTCCAAGGCGTCCTGATTGGTCCTGCAGCAATTGAGTGACAGGTCGTTCCGGAGGAGTGTCCTGATGACAACTTCCTGCCTAGATGCTGTAAAAGGCAGTCACTCCCTCGCGGCCGGCCTTGCATGACCGGATAGACCGTGGGGAAGGGAGCCATCAGGCCGTCTGGATGGAGGAACAGCTAAGTCTCTACCTCTTTCGGAGGTAGAGACCACAGGTACCCTGACAGTACCCCCCCTCTCAGATACGCCCACCGGGCGGAATACACCAGGGCGAGAAGGGAATCTAGAGTGAAACGCCCTGCGGAGACGGGGAGCATGCACCTCCTCCTGAGGTACCCAACTTCTCTCCTCAGGACCATAACCCTTCCAATCGACCAGATATTGCAGTCTCCCCCGGGAGATTCGAGAATCAACGATGGAATTGACCTCATACTCCTCCTGACCCTCCACCTGAACTGAGCGGGGAGGGGCGATCGTGGAGGAGAACCTGTTACATATTAATGGTTTTAGCAAGGAAACATGAAATGAATTAGGAATGCGTAAGGCATTAGGCAACGCTAAACGATACGCAACTGGGTTGATTTGAGACAGTACCCTGTAAGGTCCAATATATCGAGGAGCAAACTTCATAGACGGCACTTTTAACCGAATGTTTCTAGTACTTAACCATACTCTATCGCCTGGAACAAACACCGGTGCTGCCCTTCTACGTTTGTCAGCGTGTCTTTTAACCAGCGTAGAATTGTGCAGAAGGATTTGTCGAGTTTGATCCCACAACTTTCTTAAATTGGCAACATGAACATCCACCGACGGTATCCCTTGAGAAGAAGACTCCGAAGGAAGGATGGAAGGATGAAAGCCATAATTCAAGAAAAAAGGGCTAGAATGCGTAGAATCACAAATGAGATTGTTATGTGCAAACTCCGCCCAAGGAATCAAACCGACCCAATCGTCCTGGTGTTCTGAAACGAAACAACGTAAATATTGTTCAACTTTTTGGTTAGTGCGTTCAGCAGCTCCATTGGACTGAGGATGATAAGCAGAGGAGAAATTCAATTTGATGCCTAGTTGGGAGCAGAATGATCTCCAAAAACGGGAAACAAATTGGGAGCCTCTGTCAGAGACAATTTGGGAAGGTATCCCATGCAAACGGAAAATCTCCCTGGCGAATATCTCCGCTAATTCGGGCGAAGATGGGAGTTTAGGTAAGGGAATGAAGTGAGCCATTTTAGTAAATCTGTCTACCACAGTGAGGATGACAGTCTGCTTTTTAGAAATAGGCAAATCAACAATGAAGTCCATTGCCAGGCAGGACCAAGGCTTTTCAGGAACCTCTAAAGGGTGCAGAAATCCGCATGGAAGCGAATGGGGTAGCTTGGTCTTGGTACAAACTTCACATGCCCCGATGAATTCTTTAATATCCTTGCGTAAGTCAGGCCACCAAAAATCTTTAGAGACCAGCGCATAAGTCTTGCGGATGCCAGGATGCCCAGCCACCTTGCTGTTATGGAGACAGCGTAGCACCTCCAGTTGGAGAGCGGCAGGAACGAAGTGTCGATCCCCAGGAGTCTGTTTGGGTGCCAAATGCTGAAACTTCATGATCTCAGAAAGCAATGGAGAGTGAATCCTGAGATTCGTGTTCGCGATGATATTCCCCTTAGGAACTATGGAGGACAGAAGTGGTTCAGTTATAGTGGATGGTTCATATTGACGAGACAAAGCATCGGCTTTAGAGTTCTTAGAACCAGGTCTATACGTAAGAACATAATTAAAGTGAGTGAGGAACAAAGCCCAGCGAGCCTGCCTGGCGGACAAGCGCTTAGCCTCCCCAATATAAGACAAGTTCTTATGATCCGTTAGAATAGTAACAGGGTGTAGTGTCCCTTCCAGTAAATGTCTCCACTCCTTTAAAGCCTTAATGACCGCTAACAGTTCCCTCTCCCCGATGTCATATCTGCTCTCAGGCCCAGAATTTTTTAGAGAAGAAACCACAAGGGTGTAACGGTTTATCCACCCCTAACCTTTGAGACAGAACAGCCCCAACTCCTGTCTCAGAAGCATCGACCTCGAGCAAGAAAGGCAGTCGTATCAGGATGAACTAGAATGGGAGCTGAGGCAAAAAGTTCCTTGAGAGTCTTAAAAACAACAAGAGCTTCCTCAGACCAGAACTTAGTATCAGCCCCTTGTTTGGTCATATTGGTAATAGGCGCAATGATAGAGGAGTAACCCTTAATGAAGCGCCTATAGTAGTTGGAAAAACCAATAAACCTTTGCATAGCCTTGAGTCCTTTGGGCAAAGGCCAGTCTAAAATAGATTGGAGTTTACCAGGATCCATTTTAAAACCTTCCCCAGAAATCACGTACCCAAGAAAGTCTACCTGAGACTGATCAAAACTGCACTTCTCCAATTTGCAGTATAGACCATGTTGCAGAAGTTTGTGTAACACCTTTCTGACCTGTCTATGGTGAGTCTCAATCTCCTTAGAGTGTATTAGTATGTCGTCCAGGTAAACAATAACACAATCATGCTGAAACTCCCTAAGTACCTCATTAATCAACTCTTGAAATACTGCAGGAGCATTGCATAGTCCAAATGGCATAACAGTGTATTCGTAATGGCCATACCGGGTATTGAATGCCGTCATCCACTCGTGACCTTGCTGGATTCTCACCAAATTGTAAGCCCCTCTGAGATCTAACTTGGTGAAGATTTTGGAGCCCTTAAGACGATCAAATAACTCGGTAATCAGTGGGATAGGATAGGCATTTCTGACAGTTATTTTATTCAAGCCTCGGTAATCGATACACGGTCTCAGCGTACCATCCTTCTTCTTAATGAAAAAGAACCCCGCCCCGGCCGGAGAAGAAGATCTCCTGATGAATCCCTTTTCTAAATTCTCCTGAATATACTCCTCTAGAACCGAGTTTTCCTGAACAGACAAAGGATATACATGGCCCCTCGGAGGCATAGTCCCGGGTAGAAGCTTAATTTTACAGTCAAATGACCTGTGTGGCGGCAAAGAATCGGCATTTTTCTTGTCAAACACTGCCCTTAAGTCTAGGTAAAGGTCTGGTATTTGTCTTTCTGTGGCCTGAGTAGGGTTCTCCTGTATGTTAATATTAGCTAATGGAGAAACCTTGCACAAACACCGATCCTGGCAGCCCTGGCCCCACGAGAGTATCTCCCCTAATTCCCAATCGATAATAGGGTTATGTTCTTTCAACCATGGGTACCCCAGAACTATTGGAACGGAAGGAGACGAAATGAGCAGAAGAGATAAATTCTCCACGTGTAGGATACCAACATTTAACTCAATGGGTATGGTCTCACGAAAGATAACAGGGTCTAGTAGTGGTCTACCATCTATGGCCTCAACGGCCAAGGGTGTCTCCCTTAGCTGGGATGGGAAATTGTTTTTACTAGCAAAGGCTTGGTCGATAAAATTCTCAGCAGCACCAGAATCTATCAAAGCCATAGCCCTTACTACTTCCCCCCCGCAAGTTAAGGAATCTGGTAGCAGAAGCCTGTGATCTTTATAATTAGGAGTAGAGGACAAAATAGAAACACCCAAGGCCTGTCCTCTAGAGAGACTTAGGTGCGAGCGTTTCCCGGGCGGTTAGAACAGTTCGAGAGTAAATGACCCTTAGCTCCACAATATATACACAAACCCTCTCTTCTCCTGTACTGTTTTTCCTCCTCAGAGAGGCGGGTATACCCTATCTGCATAGGTTCAGGAAGCAAAGATACCGTGGAGTCAGGACTTGGAAAAGCGGGAGCTAACCTAAAAGAAGGTCTCCGGTTCCTCTCTCTCGAGTGTTCTGTCTCTCTCTTAAACGTTCATCTATACGAGAGATGAACGAAATTAAATCCTCTAAATTCTCAGGGAGTTCTCTGGTAGCAACCTCATCAAGGATTACTTCAGATAAGCCATTCAAAAATACATCCATATAAGCCTGCTCATTCCACTTGGCCTCTGACGCCAGAGACCTGAACTCTAGTGCATAATCCACCAGTGTTTGGTTCTCCTGTCTCAGACGCAACAGTAATCTGGCTGCATTAACCTTTCTACCTGGAGGGTCAAATGTTCTTCTAAAAGCAGCTACAAAGGCGTTATAGTTATAAACTAATGGGTTATCGTTCTCCCATAATGGGTTGGCCCATCTCAGAGCTTTCTCAATAAGTAGGGTGATAATAAATCCTACCTTTGCCCTATCTGTAGGATAAGAGCGAGGTTGCAATTCAAAGTGGATACTAATTTGGTTTAAGAAACCACGACACTTCTCAGGAGACCCACCATAGCGTACTGGGGGGGGTAATGCGAGAAGAAGCACCCACTGTGGCTACCTCTAGACCTGAACCGACAGGAGAAACAGGGGTATTACGTATCTCCTCTGGTGGGTTATTGGCACGAGATAATAGAGCCTGTAGCGCAAGCGCCATCTGATCCATTCTGTGATCCATGGCTTCCAACCTAGGATCAGGAGAAGCCAGCTGACTGTTTGTACTTGCAGGATCCATTGGCCCTGTCGTAATGTCAGGATCGGGACAGGGATCCAACACGCAGAGTACAAACAGTAGCCAGATACGTATACCGGACCTAAGAATGGCCGGACTAACGTAAGTAGTACAGTGTAGAATGGTCAAAGACAAGCTGAGGTCGAGGGTAACAGAAGACAGGTAAGCGAGAGACAAGCCGAATCAAGGGTAACAGAGATAAGCAGAGTAAGGTAAACAAGCCGGGTCAAAACCAAAAGGGATAATAGAATACACAAGCACTGAGTGACTAGAACAAGCTAGAACCACGACAGGGCAATGAGCTAATGAAAGAAGCTCTGTTAAATACCCTGTTCAGAGCAGTAACCACGCCTCCAAGGCGACCTGATTGGTCCTGCAGCAATTGAGTGACAGGTCGTTCCGGAGGAGTGTCCTGATGACAACTTCCTGCCTAGATGCTGTAAAAGGCAGTCACTCCCTCGCGGCCGGCCTTGCATGACCGGATAGACCGTGGGGAAGGGAGCCATCAGGCCGTCTGGATGGAGGAACAGCTAAGTCTCTACCTCTTTCGGAGGTAGAGACCACAGGTACCCTGACACTAAATACCTGCATCTATGCTATGTGGACGTTGTACTCCAATTCCTGAGGGGGTGACCCCCTAATGAACTACTATCCTTAAGGCAACTGACGGCCAAGTTCACCTTCCTGTTGTGCCTGGTTTCGTTTCGTCGAGATCGGGCATTTGATAAAGACGCCTTTACTATCGATCCGGAAGGAGTCACATTACATATTTCACGGCGGACTAAATCCGACTCGTCATCGGTCTTCTATCCATTCTTCACCTTGGACTCCAACTTTGTGTGGTCAAGGCTTTGCGGGCATATGTGGTGGCAACGGCGACCTTATGCCCACCGACTGCCCGACAGCTATTGGTGTCATATGTTAACCCTCATGGTCCAGTTTCGGTCACCACACTGACCAGATGGATCAGATGACTCCTCTCCCTAGCCGGTATAGACCCATCTTTTGGCGTGCACTCCGTGCGAGGGGCAGCGGCATCATCAGCTTTAATGGCAGGCGCATCCCTGTCAGACATATTACAAGCGGCGGACTGGTACCGTGAATCGATGTTTCTGACATTCTATTTCTGTCCGTCATCCAATGCCGCGTTCGCTCTTCTACCTAAGCGTTAAAATTGCAAAATATGAAGCCACCTGTCATGTTGTAAAATTTAAGATTATGCTAGCGCAGTGTACTAATAATCTTAATTTTAATAATGACAGGAGGCGATTATTTTCCCCCCCTTTTCCGACTTGACGTTCCCACCCTAACCTGAGGTAAGTTAGAGTTAATGGGTACGAGTCTAATTCTAAAGATTAAATCTATGTACTGGTATGAACAATGGTATGGATTGCTCATGTTTATAACACTGTGGATTGACTCTGTATGATAACATCTTATGGTTAGTCAGATTAAGTCATTATAAAGGTTTATATATATATATATATATATATATATATATATATACTCATATGTTTCATACGGTCAGTTCTGTATCACTGATACTAGTCTCTCTTTTCTTTCAGTTTAACAAGTCTTATGGATTGTTGGGAAGACTCAATTCCATTATCGGTTTGCAAGTTGGATCAAGTTGTATAATTTCTAGCGAGAACAAATTACACGACTAGAGGGGCAGGAAAAACCTGACCACCAAAGTCAAGAGTGGACTAAATGGGTAATATGGGCTTAACCCAGAAAAGATAAAATTGAAAAAAGAATAATAAATCTTTCTTTGAAAAAAGTGGGTTCCAAGTCAAAAGACTATGGGTAACAATTCTCAAAAAAGGTTAGATTACCCACATATAACATGTATAACCCACTATAATTGGTAAGAAACAAAAAAATAAATATAAACTTTATTAGTATTTAAAGGGCATAATCTACATAATAGTAAAAAAGAAAAAAAAAAGACAAAGTGAAAAGCACAAAAGTGACTTGTGAAAGTGTAATATTAAAAAGGAGAAACCTAGGGGGTCTGCCTATCTGGCATATATATATATATATATAATCACAGCAAGGGTGAGAAAATATACTAATTCTTGATCAACCCAAGTAGAAGGATAGTATCAAGAAAGACAGCTGTTTAGTAATAAAATGATATTCCAAGTGGAAGGCTAAAATGTAGCCAATTAAATAGCAGCAGTTTATAGGGATCGGAAGAATAAAGCTTAGCATTTAGATTCAAAATTATATATATTTTAAAAATTAGAGATATTGGAAATATTAGAGATATTCAAAAAGGTGAATAAAATGTATGAGTATATAAAATGATAGAGATGATGGAAGGTAATGGAAGTAAACTGGTATATTAGTAGAGTCTGATTATAAGGAAGAGGAGTGTAGGTGTATAGAGTATTAATTCGCCACCCCCACCTTAATAATTAATTAATAAACTTCACTTAAAAGAGGGTGAATATAGGATTTAAAAGGGAAGACAGGAGTATGGGAGTTCATAACAATAATTACCTACCCCCATCCCCACTACAAACCACAACCCTGATTATTAGACATGTGCAATTTGTTTCGGTCCGAATAGGAATTCGGACGAATTTCGGGCAATTCGGACATTTGGGTACTACCGAATGTCCGAAGTGCCGAATTGCCGATGTCCCGAAGTTCCGAAATTACTGAAGTGCCGAAGTTCCGAAGTGTCAAAGTGCCGAAGTGCCGAACTTCCGAAGCACAGTATTGCCTAAGTACTAATATACTTACCCAGTGAAAGAAGAAGAATGTTACATTGTACACAATTTTAAATAAAAAGTATACAAACATAGCCAGGATTCACCTGTAAGCATTTGCAACACTTACAACAATCAAGTAACATACATTCATATAAAATGCAAGTTACTTGGCCAGTCAGTTTAATGACAGGAATGAATAAGTAGATAACTCCCTAATTCCCACGGTATTAGGGAGCTATCTACTAAAAGGCTGAAAGACCTGAATTGGTCTTTCAGCCAAATTTACTACTACTAAGTAAAGATTACTTAGTATTAGAAAATTATGCCCCTACTCACTATAGCGCGAGTAGGGGCATGTCTCACTGTAACAAAAAAAAAAATACCCCCCCGGCACCCACCCCTGAGCGGCGGGTGGGGGCCCCAATGTAAAATAATGGGGGGGGACCTATTTTCCTCCCCCCGGGTTCCTACTCCTGAGCAGTGGGTGGGGGCCCTAAATCAGAATAAGGGGGGGACCTAATGTCCTCCCCCCTGGCCCCCACCCCTGAGCGGTGGGTGGGGGCCCTAAATTATAATAAGGGGGGGACCTAATGTCCTCCCCCCTGGCCCCCACCCCTGAGCGGTGGGTGGGGGCCCTAAACTAGAATAAGGGGTGACCTAATGTCCTCCCCCCTGGCCCCCACCCCTGAGCGGTGGGTGGGGGCCCTAAACAAGAATAAGGGGGGACCTAATGTCCTCCCCCTGGCCCCCACCCCTGAACAGCGGATGGGGGCCCTAAATTGGAATAAGGGGGGGGACCTAATGCCCTCCCCCTGGCCCCCACCCCTGAGCGGTGGGTGGGGGTCCTACAGTAAAATAAGGGGGGGGAACCTAGTGTCCTCCCCCCTTGCCCCCACCCCTCAGCGGCGGGTGGGGGCCCTAAATACTAATAAGGAAGGGGACCTAAGGTCCTCCCCCCTGGTCCCCAAACCCCTAGTCACCCCCTCCCCCCCAATAAAAATTATCCCCCCTACCTACCACCCTCACCCTAAAAATAATGACCTTTAACTAAGAACCTGTAAAAAAAAAAAAAACCTTAACATTCAATGTTTTCTTTCTTCTAAAATCTCATTTTTTTTTTTTTTTTTTAATTCTTTATTTATGCCAAGGTAAAAACAGTACAGTGAACACACATTACATCGAAACATTGGAAGATATAGTAACAGTTTGTATGCCATGTCTCCAGTGCATCTTTAAAAACAAAAGAGTGACACTCCTTACATACTTTTCCTACACCGACATATCTTGGAGTGAGTAGAACAAACAATATAGCGTGGACACACTGTCCTCCCTGGTATATTTTAATTTATAACATAAAAGTAAAATCAGATAAGACGTGAATAAAATATAAATCACCTCATATACATTTCTTTAGTCTATAGGACATGCCCTATTCTTTCTCAGGTTTTCATATGCGGGTTCAAAAAATCCGCCTCTGAGTCACCTAAGAATTGCAATCCGTCTGTTTCTGTGCGTACAGGTCCATGTCCCCTCGTAATGCATGTTAGTTACGTATTGAGTGGTTATATTTCAACATTTGCGGTGAATACTCACGGTAAAAAGAAAATAGAAGAAAACAGATAAGAGGGGTAAGTAGGAAGAAAGAAAAAGGGAGTACGAGGGGGGGGGGGGGGGGGTAGGGTGCAGGGAAGAACCGGCCAGTTCATATCCAATCTATCTAATCCTAGCCTTGGTAGTATCGTTAGCGTGTACCTCAGGCATTCGCTGCGCTGGCTTCCCAAGGGCCCCAAATTTTTTCAAACTTTTTTGTCGAGCCTCTAACCCTGGCTGTTAGGTCATCCATCAGATAATGATCTCTAATCTTCTGAATTACCATATCAATTTCCGGAGCCTCTCTCCGCAGCCACACCTGTGCCAATGCTCTCCTAGCGGCTAGGTTCACCTTATGCAACAGGGTCTGTTCCGCTTTTGTCCAGTTCTCCATAGATCTAGCCAGCAAGAACACCCACGGGTCCAGCTTAACCTCCCTCTCAAATATGTCTTGTATCAATTGCGCAACCTGCCGCCAAAAGACCTGTGCTATTGGACATTCCCACCACATGTGAACGTAAGTGCCCTTGAGGCCGCACCCCCGCCAGCATAAGTCTGTAGTAGTTTGGTTCATACGGCTCAACTTAACTGGGGTAACATACCATCGAAACAGCGTCTTGTATGCTTGTTCTTGTATTGAGACGCACATAGAGGACTGCGCGGCCGCCTCCCACATTTCCTGCCATTCCACTCCTTCCAGTGTCTCCCCCAAGTCTGCCTCCCATTGATCTATATATGTAATTCCTCCCCATTCTAAAGTGTTATTGCACAACTGTGAGTATAGAAGCGAAATCAGTTTGCTCGGGAATTGTTCTTTCGCGCACATTCTTTCAAAGAATGTCATCTTTGCTACTGCGGCTTTTTTAACCTGAGTGTCTTGGGCGTAAGCTCTAATCTGGAGGTATCTAAAAAAATCAAAGGTTCGCAAAGATGTTTTGTTGCTCAAATCCTCAAATGTCACCAACGACCCTCCCTCATACAACTGGTATAATCTCTGCAACCCCGCCCGTTCTAAGCCTCTAAAATCCCGGGCCGTCATTCCTGGTAGGAATGCCGTGTTCCTCAAGAGAGGGGTCATCGGAGAGGGGGAGGACGCCAGGCCATACTTAGGAGCGGCTGCGTCCCATATCCTCAGAGAGTTGATAATCGCTGGACAGGGCACTGTGATGTGTGGTCTGTGCTCTCTAGGGGTCCACATATAGAACTGAGGCATATCCAGTCCCATAAGGGATGCTTCCAGGTCTACCCATCTCCTTTCTTCCGGTGGAGAGTGCCACATTGCCACCTGGGCCAGTTGGGCTGCCTCATAATAAAAATGTAAGTGTGGAAGGCCCAGTCCGCCCCTGTCCCTAGCTCGGTAGAGGATGTTGCGTGAGACTCTATGTTTTTTGTTTTGCCATATGAATTTGCCTATCGTTTGTTGAAGTGTCCCTAAGTCAGACCTAGTTACTTTAATCGGGAGGGCCTGAAACAGGAATAATATTCTGGGGAGTACATTCATTTTAACAGAATGGATCCTCCCTATCCAAGAAATCGCCTTATCAGTCCAGTTCTCCATGTCCGTTATCAACGTCCGTATCAGCAGGGTGTAATTCTGTTGAAACATTTGAGATGGGTCTGCCGTTAATCGGATGCCTAAATATTTTATGTAATCCCTCGCTATTCGTAGGCTATGTGTCATCCTTATGTAAGTGACGTCCGTCTCTGGCATACCTATAGGTAGTACGCTAGACTTGTCCATATTCACTTTGTATCCGGCCAGCTCCCCAAAATCCTTCAGTACGGTCGTTAATGCCGCCATAGAGTCTCTCGGTTCAGTCAGAGTCAATAATACGTCGTCCGCAAATGCCGATACCACATATCTTTGCCCACCTACATCTATCCCTTTAATGTCCGAAGCTACGCGTATTGCCTGAAGGAGTGGTTCTAACGATAAAGCAAATAATAAGGGGGACAATGGGCAGCCCTGTCTAGTACCGTTGCTCAGATCGAATGGCTTTATCGTTGTGCCCGAAATGCGAATTTGCGCCCTGACGTTGGTGTACATGGCTCGCACTGCCGTCGTAAACTGGGCTGGGAAGCCAAAATGGTCCAGCAATGTAAATAAATAAGGCCATTTAACCCTGTCAAACGCCTTTTCGGCGTCCAATGACAGTAACATTGTCGGTATTTTCCTGATGTTTTGTCTCCATATGAGATCTACATTACGCCTGGTATTCTCGAAAAGCTGTCTATTTGGTATAAACCCCACCTGATCTGGGTGAACCAAACGAGACAGCATTGGGTTAATCCTGGCGGCTAGAATTTTCGCCAGTAGTTTGGAATCGTGGTTGATAAGGGATATTGGGCGAAAGTTTTCCGGGAACGACAGATCCCGACCTGGTTTCGGCAGTAATACAATATCGGCAAGTGACATGTCTCTATCAGGAGGTCCTCCCTCCAGTAACTCGTTAAACCAAGCTTCCATATGCGGGACTAGTTCTTCCCTAAAAATGTTATAATAAGAGCCATCAAAACCATCCGGTCCCGGTGCCTTATTGCTCTTCAAGGCAGAGATTGCTATGTCCACTTCCTCTGCCGAGATAGGTTTCCTCAAGTATTCAACATCCGCCTCTTTTAGTTTTGGCAAGTCCAGCCCGGTAAGAAAAGCTTGTAATCTGTCCCTCTCACTTTGTACACTGGCCGGGTCTGTTGTGGAATGATTGTATAATTGAGTGAAAAATTCTGTAAATACCGTTGCTATGTCTGTTGGGTCTGTGCGGCTTTGACCCGAGGCATCCTTGATTTGTGTGATGTGGGTCCTCTGCTGTCGTGGTCGGAGCGACCTCGCCAGCAGGGTGTCCATCTTGTTAGCTTTTTCGAAGTAGGTCCGTTTAGACCAAATGATAGCCCGCGCCGTCTCGTCAAGTAGCGTTCCTCTGACCGAGGCCCTCAGGTCCTGGACCGCCCGCAAACTAGTGAGTGTAGCGTCCGCCTTATGTTTTTGTTCAGCCTTACGCAAAGACTCCAGAAGGGATGATAGCAATAGGGCTTTGCGCTTTTTCTTTAGTGTAGCTTCGCGAATCAAAATGCCTCTAATCACCGTTTTGTGAGCCGACCACACCGTCACCTTAGACAGTCCTGATTCGGCTTCTCTGGCAAAATAGTCAGTCAATTCCCCCCTTACCGTCTCAACAATCTCAGAATCACGAAGCATAGACGTATTCAATTTCCAGGACCACGGGGACGCCACACTTAGTCTATCTAGTGTTAAGGACACATCTGCGTGATCCGACCAAGTGATGGAGCCTACAGTCGACTCCGACACCTTGGGAACCGAGGAGGGATTGACCAAGAAGAAGTCAATTCTCGAGTATGTATTGTGGGGTGCTGAATAGAACGTAAAATCGTCCTCATCAGGATGTTGCGCCCTCCAAACATCAACAAGGCCTGTATCCTGTATGAAGATGTGTAGTAATTTGTCTTGCCCGCCCCTGTTGTGTGATCTAGGGAGGTTTTTACCAGATCCCCTATCTCTCGCTGGGCATGGAGCTGCATTGAAATCACCACCTACTATCACCATTCCATGTGGCAATGCATTGATTACCTGAGTCAATTCTGCCCAGAACTCCTTGGAGGGGTCGTTCGGGCCATAAAGATTAAGAATATGTATACTATGGGAGTAGAGCGTTCCTGACAGGAGTACGAAGCGGCCTCCCGAGTCTGTGTGTATCTTTGTAACAGTGAGCGGGCATCTGTGATGGATCAAAATTGCTACCCCATTCCTCTTATTTAGAGCTCTAGACTCATAAGTGGTGCGGTATGTATGGTCCCTAAGCGCAAACTTAGCTGACGCTTGAATGTGTGTCTCCTGCAGGAAGGCTATGTCTGGGTTTAATCTTTTGAGGTCCCTAAACATAAGGCGCCTTTTTTTGGGTGCGTTAAGTCCCTTAACATTCAGTGACAATATCTTTACCGGCATGGACCTGCCCTACTGGTTTCGCTATGATAGGGCACATTGTTACGCATGCGCACTAAATTGACCCCAGGTACCTTTCTCGTTGGTGGAAGGACCATGGTTCGCCCGTATGCTCTAGTCTGCTCAGTGCATGCGACATCAATCAATGTTTTCTCACCGGCCGTCCCGCTTCCTTTCCTTGATTGGACTTGCACGTCCCTCAGGTGAACTCCATTTAATCTCCGGCCAATCCTTAGGGGTGTCTCCCCCACGCCCCCCTCCAGGGAAAAGTAGGGTAGGGAATGCAAAGGGAATAAAAAGGGAAAGGAAAAGAGTAAAGTGGAAAGAAGGAAAACAAGAATCGAGAAACATATTATATACAACAGGTGCCTGGTCTTACCGGTAGCCAGGCATGTGTGGGGTGTGAGTCCCTGTTCCTCCAGTATTCCTGAAAGGTCCTATAGGAGCAGGGACTCAGACCAACCTAAATTTTAAATTGTAAATGAGACCGCATTCTCATAGTATAGCATCGTAAGCCTCCATTGCCGTTACAGTCGCCTAGTAGGGGCATCTCACCACAATCTGCCGAGGGTCAGTATAATTGTACACCATTCTGGGCTCTCCCCTTCCCCCATCCATCCGCCCATCCCGCAGTATTCCCGCCCTCCTGATCCCCTAAAAAGCATAATGTTGCCACCAAGGATGAGAGCTGTGACATAAATCCCTAAGAAAGCCCGGCCAGGAGAGCTATGGCGAGTACAGCGTTGCCCCAGCTCACACTTCAGGAAAAATGTAGAGCCCAAAAAAGTATGGTACAGTCCCCGTAATCGAAAATGAGAATTGGAGCAGTTGAGACTCACGAGAACTCCCCTCCCATCACAAAATCGCAAATCCCGCGCCTTACCACGTGTTTAACCCCCTGAGGACACATGACGTGTGATACATGTCATAATTACCTTTCCTTCCTTAAGTTCGGTCCTCAAGGGGTTAAGGGGCCCCCTGAGACAATGCTCTACTAGGTGGCGCGAGTGACACTGACAGAAAGATAGCGAGGAACAATGGTATCCCCCCGCCACCCACCACTACGTATCTTGGTAGTTAGCCTCGGTTTAAGCTAGATGGCAACAATCCAACATAGAAATATATAGAAGGATATGAAAACAGGCAATGCCTTAAAATAAAGCAATAGTTGTGGAACAGAAAAAGAAAGAAAAAACAAGTTCTCCCTGCCGCAATCCGCCCCGCCGCCCTCCATAACCTTCCCGCCACCCGACGGCTATTTTGAAAAATTAAGTTCAGGTCCCGAAAATCATCCATGCACCTGCAAGCCTTAGCACTGTGTTTCAGTCAAAACCTAGGTACGGGCATGGATGAGCACTGACCCGAAGTCCCCAGAAGGGCCCAAAAAAGGGGGATACTACCCTCAACTTCGCCTTAGGTAGTTCCTGCCAGGAGATAGAAACCCTAACCCTCCCCATGGCAAATCTGAGCCCCCCCGTAAGAGAGCCTCAGGCCGAGTGTAGAGGGCCCAATTTTAGCGGGTATAAGAGCCCCCAAACTCCCAAAAAAGATAAAAAACTGAAGAACTTGCCCTCAAATAGAAAAAACACCTCCTCCCAAAATCAGGATGCAGAACACCCCCCACCAGCCATCCCCACGAGGAGTTGGCCCCAAAATGAAATAGAACACCCTTCAGACCTCACTCGCCCGCCGTGTACCAATCTCGGGGGAGGGGATGCACCGTCGCCATCGCTGCATCTGGGATCGTGATTCCTCCTGTTTCTTGCACCCCTAGCTCGTGCAGAAATGACACCGGGTCGCCCCCCGGGTGTAAAATCTTAGAGCGGCCGTCCTTAAACGCCATCAGCCGAAACGGATATCCCCATGCATATTTAATGGAATGCCGCTGGAGCAATTCCGTTATAGGCCGCCATTCCCACCGCTGCCTCAGGGTGTCCGGCGTCAGGTCTTGATATAAGGCCAATTCCGCTCCTTTATACTTAATGTGGCCCTCTCTCCCGCGTCTCATCAAGGCTTCTTTCGTTTGAAAAAATTGAAACTTGATGATGACATCTCTGGGCTTGTTATCGTTTACCCGGCGGGCTCTCAATGCGCGGTGCGCTCTCTCTATGTGCCAGTGATTTTCAGGTATATCTGGGAGGAGCGGTTTAAATATGGAGGAGACGACCTCAATCAGGGAGCCTTCCCCCTCCTGTTCTGGCAGACCCCGCAGCCTAATGTTATTCCTGCGCGAGCGGTTACCCAGGTCATCTAACGCAGATTCAGCCGCCGCCAACCTGGACGTTAAGAGGTTAATTTGGGCCGCGGCCGCATTGTGGGCTCCCACCATGGACTCTACACGCTGTTCTAAGACTGCAGTTCTGGTCCCCAGGGCATGAATTTCCGCCTTGACCTCAGCGGTATTCCTGGCTATTTCTGTTGCCAGGAAAGACCTTACCTCTGCCAAGGTAGCCAGTATCTGCTTAGTATCTGGCTCTTGGGGTCCGGGTGTCGCGCTGGAGCCAGGACTGGACGGAGATCGAGGCCCTCCTGTGCTCTCCCGTCCGCCATCTTGGGTGGAATTCCTCATGGCGCGGGAGGCTGCAAAGAGATCCGACACCGTCACTCCCTGCTCAGCGTGTTTTTTCGTCTGCTTCTTAGGGGCCCGCTTGTCCATCTCGGGTTCCCCCGCAGGCAGCTGCCTTTAAACTCACAGTCTGATTGCTGAAATTCGCTGTTGGTCCGGCGATCCCGGCGGAGCTTCATGCAGGTACGTCCAGCTCGCTCCGACCGCAGACCACGCCCCCTAAAATCTTATTTTTTCAGCCCCAAAAAAGGGCAAATAAAAATCCATAATAACCGACGCAATTCTAAAAAAAAAAAAAAAAAAAAAAACAAACAAAAAAAATATCCATCTTCACCCATGGAGGGCTCCGCGCAGACTGAGCTCTGCCCTGCAATTGCCCTGCCCTGCAATTAGGCTCAGAGCACTCTGATTGGTGGGTTTAAGCCATCCAATCAGAGTGCTCTGACAGGTAAATGAAGAGACTGACAGGTAAGTCTCTACATTTACCTGTCACAGCACTCTGATTGGTTGGTTTGAAATCCACCAATCAGAGTGCTCTGTGTCATTTTACACAGCGTGGGAAAGTTCTTTGGAATTTTCCCACGCTGTGTAATTTGACTCATAGCTCTCTGATTGGTGGATTAAGTAACCCCCTTATTACAATTTAGGGCCCCCATCCGCCGGTCAGGGGTGGGGGCCAGGGGGGAGGACATTAGGTCCCCCCCTTATTAGTATTTAGGGCCCCCACCCGCCGCTAAGGGGTGGGGGCCAGGGGGGGAGGACACTAGGTCCCCCCTTATTCTTGTTTAGGGCCCCCACCCATTGCTCAGGGGTGGGGGCCAGGGGGAGGACATTAGGCCCCCCCTTATTAGTATTTAGGGCCCCCACCCGCCGCTCAGGGGTGGGGGCCGGGGGGGCACTATTTTTTTTTTTTAAACAGTGAGCAGTCACAGGCTGCTCACTGTTTACTAGACATGCCGCTACTCGCGGTATAGCGAGTAGGGGCAAAATGTACTAATACCTAGTAATTTTTACTTAGTATTAGTAAATTTGGCTGAAAGACCAATTTAGGTCTTTCAGCCTTTTGGTAGATGACTCCCTGATACCGTGGGAATTAGGGAGTTATCTACCAAGCGGCTGCAAGAGAAGTCCCGAGGTGCCGAAGTCCCGAAATTCCGAAGTTCCGAAGTGCCGAAGTGCCGAAGTTGCCGAAGTTCCGAAGTGTCGAAGTTCCGAAGTGTCGAAGTTCCGAAGTGCCGAAGTGCTGAAGTGCCGAAGTTCCGAAGTTGATGAATTTCTGAAGTGTCGAAGTGCCGAAGGGCCAAAGTTCCGAAATGCTGAAGTGCCGAAGATCCGAAAATGCCGAAGTTCTGAAGTCTTGAAGTGCCGAATTGCCGAAGTCCCGAATTGTGAAAATCCCGAATTTCGGAATGCCGAACCGAACCAAATTTTTTTCCCATGCACATGCCTACTGATTATAGTTACAAAGAAAAAGGTAAAACAAAAAACAGCAGTCATCCAGAAGGGCTGGATCAAAATAAATATATATGAGAGGTATCTGGGATTAGTCCAGATAGCTAACCAAAGTAAATACTGCATCTGAAGGCACCTAAACCAGGGTTAAAGTATACCACATAGACTCCCTATTGAGATACCTATCTAAAGGTCGTAATCCATAAACCTTACTCTCATACCCAGGGTGGTACAAGTGCTTAAAGGTAAAGTAAATCCCAACCATATAAAAATCTGAATCAGTCCCCCACAGATCCTAACACACTCCAAATCTCTCTAGCTGCTTCGAAGCAGCTATAAAATAAAGTAGCTAAGCTTACTATCCTGGCAAAGTGCATGATGGCAGAGCCCCTAGGAAACCCTAATAAACACGCGTTTCTGCGCTATGATGCGCCTTTGTCAAGAGTAGAAATTAACTGAGTTTGCCGGCTGTTTTATGTGTAGTAACGCCTCCCCTCCAATGATGTAACATGGCCAATCAAGTGCCGACACGTCAGAAGCAGCAGGGAGAGGCTGTATAGGCATGCCCCCACAATCAGTAATGCCGTTAACCAATTAGTGCAAGTTAACCCCTCAAGGTAGAGACAGATTATAAAAGGCTGTTACCAGCCAGTTGAAGTCCATATGTAAACTCAGCATTTTAGTTAAACAACCGTTGGGAAATGGCAGAATCTGAATGTAAAAGTGTATAAACTGAAAAAAAATAGGCATAAGTGTAAATTGGAGCATCTTAACTGATGGTTATCTATATACTTTTAAAAAAAAATTGCATAATATTAAACCATTAAAGAGACTAAAAACTGCCAATAGTAAAAAAACTGAAATAATAAATTATAAAACATAAAAAAAAGAAAAATGGTAACAAAACCCATATGTAATGTTCCAACATATTTATTTTTTGTCAATCTTTCTTTTATTGAGGCATTAGTTAAATGGGGTACAAAACAAAGAAGAGGGGATGTACGGTTTACATACAGCTTGGGGAACGGTAACACAGTACAAAATCTCCTATGCAGGACTGCCTCATTTTATATTATTTAAACATTCAATAAGATTAACAAGAGTAACGTATTTATAGTAAAATAGCTAACCATAAGCGTAACATCGAGTGGATTATGTCAAGTAAATGTCAGGAGAATCCATGCTAGTGCGTAGTGGATGTGACAAGGCTGTAGCTCGTTGCTGCATGCCTAACTGAACATGTTTAGGACCGAGCTGGGTGCGTATGGGGGAGCAGATGTGTGGCCTGGGTGTGATGTGTCAGGCTAGGAATGGGAAAGCAACTCAAAGTAAAATAAAAAGTAATGCGAAATTAAGTAAAACACTGCCCTGTTCTATCATGCAGGGTTGTCAAAGCTATACTACGGCAGCGTTTACAGCAGTGTAGGTGGCATAAACACGCATCAAGTAGCATATGTATACATTACTGATCGTTATTTCAAACTAGGGCATAGTAACCATGCAGTTGTCGGTTATTGTTATTTAGGCCATGCTATAATACATGTGAGCGAGATTAAGTAGGCTGTGTTCTAGTATATAAGTCTCTAGCTCGGTAAGGACGGCCAGTGTGCCTATGAGGTTTGTCGTACATCAGTCTATTTGCCTGGCAACAGGAGGGGTGCGTGGAAGGGCTTTGTCGGTTGCCTTCAGCCAATTCCCAGTGCGTGCCACATCGGATAGTCCATTCTCTGCTCCGGTGTATCAGTTCCCCTATCCGGCTTGCGGGCGATCAGGCTGAGCTGCCGGCATTGAATAATTGTTGTCAGCATGTCGCAGCCTGGCATTTCCGAGGCCCTGTAGCTTCGGGTCGTGAGGGAGGCCCTTGCTCCTGGTCTGTTGGTCTTCTTTCTCCGGTCGGCGGGGTCGTGGCTCTGTCTAGGCATTGTGGTGGTGGTCTTCCGGAGAGCTTGGGGTGAGGAGGGGGTGCGTGTGTGGTGGGGAGTTTCTCCCCCGCTCCAGACCGTGCGTGGGGTCATCGCCATATGGCCACAGGCTCGGTTACCTCTCGGGGCCGGGTCTTTCCCTTTATGGGCGCTGTGGAAGGTCCTGGTGGTAGTCCTTCCCGCGGTGCGGTTGGCGTTTTGGAGGAAGTCTCCTCGCGAACCCCCAGTCTGGATGGGCATACCGCCCCTCGTGGTAAGGTGGTTTTGCCCGGGATCCGCTCCGTCCGCCCCAGGGCTTTAGTCAGTTCCTCCACCTTGTGTCGAGTGGGGTTTTGTTGGGCCTCCCTGTGCTCCAATTTTGCCCAGAATTGTCGGAGCAGGGTCTCGAGGCGCTCATGGAGAGGCCGGGAGGGTGCCGGGTTGGTCGCATGGCCCGCAGCCACCATTTTGCTAGCGGCAGTTTGCTTGTTAGATGCACGTTTCAGGCTGTTGCCGTCGTTTGTAATCCAGGTTGGTTTGTGAGGCATGCTGATTGGGACCGGGATAACCCCCACCGGTCCTAGGGGGGGGGGGGGGGGGGGGGGAAGGTCCGATACTGCGAGTGACGCTTGTTTTGGTGGGCCGGGAGAGCGGCCGTCTCTCCCCTGCCCTGTGCAGAGTAGGCCCCAAGCCTCTGTACCAGGAGTTCTGCCGGCAATCGGGCTTGCGAGGTGTCCCCCAGTTCCCTAGACTCTGTAGTGCATGGTGAGGTAGGTAGGGGTTCTGGGTTGGGTGTTTTACCCCTGATTTTGGGCAAGAATCCAGTCCAGGCTCGGGAGCTCACAGAAAGCATGTCTGCTCAGCTCCCGAGTCAGGCTCCGCCCCCCAATGTTCCAACATATTATGTATAGATAGTTAAATTAGATTTAACAGTTTATGGTCATTAGTGTGCTTCAATATAAGGGACTTAACAGTTTATGCCCATTCATTTGATTCACTATAAGAGAAACAAGTCAGGTTAAATACATAACACTCACAAAAGGTATATATACTGCCAGATCATTTATGAACTCCTAGAAAAATGTTTCCTAGTTACCACGACACTAATCAGACTGATTCTGATTTTTATATGGTTGGGATTTACTTTACCTTTAAGCACTTGTACCACCTGGGTATGAGAGCAAGGTTTATGGATTACGACCTTTAGAAAAGTATCTCAATAGGGAGTCTATGGGGTAACTATGCTTTAACCCCAGTTTAGGTGCCTTCAGACGCAGTATTTACCTAGGTTAGCTACCTGGACTAATCCCAGGTAATCCTTTATAAGCCTTCCCCCGCCCTGCAGAGCTCAGTCTGCGCAGAGCCCTCCATGGGTGAAGAAGGATTATTTTTTAATTTTTTTTATAATTGCGTCGGTTATTATGTTTTTTTATTTGGCCTTTTTTGGGGGCTAAAGAAAAGAAGATTTTAGAAGAAAGAAAACATTGAATGGTAAGTTTTTTTTTTTTTACAGGTACTTAGTTAAAGGTCCCCCCTCATTATTTTTAGGGTGAGGGGGGTAGGTAGGGGGATAATTTTTATTGGGGGGGGGGGGGGAGAGGTGACTAGGGGTTTGGGGATCCCTAGTCACCTGGGGGACACACACACATTGTTTTTAGGGCCCCCACCCGATGCTCAGGGGTGGGGGCCAGGGGGGAGGACCATTGGTCCCCCCCCTTATTAGTATTTAGGGCCCCCACCCGCCGCTGAGGAGTGGGGGCCAGGGGGGTGGACATTAGGTCCCCCCAGCTTATTCCAATTTAGGGCCCCCACCCACCGCTCAGGGGTGGGGGCCAGGGAGGAGGACATTAGGTCCCCCCCCTTATTTTACTGTAGGGCCCCCACCCACTGCTCAGGGGTGGGGGCCAGGGGGGAGGACATTAGGTCCCCCCCCTTATTAGTATTTAGGGCCCCCACCCACCGCTCAGGGGTGGGGGCCATGGGGGAGGACATTAGGTCCCCCTTATTATAATTTAGGGCCCCCACCCACCGCTCAGGGGCGGAGGCCAGTGGGGAGGACATTAAGTCCCCCCCCCTTATTTTACTGTAGGGCCCCCACCCATCGCTCAGGGGTGGGGGCCAGGGGGGAGGACATTAGGTCCCCCCCTTATTATAATTTAGGGCCCCCACCCACCGCTCAGCCACAGGCTGCTCACTGTTTAATAGACATGCCCCTACTCGTGGTATAGCAAGTAGGGGCATAATTTACTAATACCATGTAATCTTTACTTAGTATTAGTAAATTTGGCTGAAAGACCAATTTAGGTCTTTCAGCCTTTTAGTAGATAGCTCCCTGATACCGTGGGAATTAGGGAGTTATCTACTTATTCATTCCTGTTATTACATTGACTGGCCAAGTAACTTACATTTTATATGAATGTATGTTACTTGATTGTTTTAAGTGTTGCAAATGCTTACAGCTGAATCCTGGCTATGTTTGTATACTTTTTATTTAAAATTGTTTACAATGTAACATTCTTCTTTCACTGGGTAAGTATATTAGTACTTAGGCAATACCCCTTTTCTCACGCTTGCTGTGATTGATATATATGCCAGATAGGCAGACCCCCTAGGTTTCTCCTTTTTAATATTACACTTTCACAAGTCACTTTTGTGTTTTTCACTTTGTCTTTTTTTTCTTTTTTTAATATTATGTAGATTTGCCCTTTAAATACTAATACAGTTTATATTGTAATTTTTTGTTTCTTACCTATTATAGTGGGTTATACATGCTCTATGTGGGTAATCTAAACTTTTTTTTGAGAATCGTTACCCATGGTCTTTTGACTTGATATCCCCCTTTTTCAAAGAAAGATTTGTTATTCTTTTTTATAATCTATAGAGCACCACTGTTTGATTGGTCTATTTGATCAAATAAGCAACCTTTTCAATGATATGAAATGAGAAGTTCACAGTGTAACAATATGACTGAAAAATCTACAGGATATTTGTTGATGCCATTGTAGAGACAGAAATGTGACAAAATGAGACAGAAATGTCTCTAGCCCTTTGCATACATTCCATCTCTACCA
The DNA here is from genome assembly GCF_036172605.1 of Pelobates fuscus. Classification (NCBI taxonomy): domain Eukaryota; kingdom Metazoa; phylum Chordata; class Amphibia; order Anura; family Pelobatidae; genus Pelobates; species Pelobates fuscus. Next base: position 255,669,929 of record NC_086317.1, on the reverse strand, counting down.
AGCTTATGGGAACTGCCTCAGATTCTGGCTCCTGTCCCATTGTCCTGAGTTTATTCTATGTCAATGTAGCACAAGTACATATGAAAAGTATATACAGAGACTTGAATGGAGTCTGCTAGAACAACTGTCAGTTTAGAATTCATGCCAGGCTAACATACCCTTTTCCCAGGAAGTCCCACTCCTTGTCATTATTGCCTTGGGGGCTGTCCCATTTTTTGAGACTGTGAATTAATGTAAAAAATAAAGCAGGCTATAGGGGGTAAAAAAGGATAATAGTGCTAGATAGATATTTCATGTATATATGTGTATAAACTGTTGAACTACTTTACGACTTTTAACACAGCTTATATTCACGTGTATTCACTCCTTGTCTTTCCTCTTTCTAATACTGATCCTCCTCTATCGCTCTCCCTTCAAGTCAGTGGTATCCACATAAGTCCATCCTTGCAAGCACACTGTCTTGACGTCATACTTAACTCTGGCCTCACCTTTGAGTCTCACATCCTGTAGATTTCAACTTAAAAACATAGCCCGCATCTTCCCTTTTCTTACAAAAGATGCTACCAAGGAGCTTGTCCATGCTATAGTAATTTCCCGCACGGATTATTTTAACCCTCACCTGATTTGTCTTCCCAAAAGCCGTATCGCCCCACTACAGTCTGTAAAGAATGCAGCCGCCAGACTGATTTTCCTCTCTAGTCGATCCTCTCACACCTCACCCCTCTTACATTGGCTTCCTGTATCCTATAGGAGTCAATTTAAAGTGCTAACCCATACATGTAAAGCACTGAACAATTCTAGTCCCTCTTATATATCCTCACAGATCCATAGGTATGCCCCTCCTCATTCTCTCCCCTCTGCCCGTGACCACCTCCTGGCCGCTGCTCGCACCCATACGGCCAACTCGCGCTTGCAGGACTTCTCGCGGGCTGCTCCCTTCCTATGGAATAGCCTGCCTACCCCAATCAGACTCTCCCCTAGTCTTCAATCCTTTAAGAAGTGCCTTAAAACCCATCTCTTTAGGAAAGCTTATGGCCTCCCAGAGTAACCTCTACCTCACCTACCTGTCTCTTGCGCTCTCCTAAAGGGCAGCACTTTACTCTCTCCTCCAGCTCAGCTTCACTCCCACCTTATTTGGTTGATATTTCCTGTCCTAATGTGTTTTACACCCCACCTCCTATAGACTGTAAGCTAGTTTGAGCAGGGTCATCTTCAACCTATCGTTCCTGTAAGTTTTCTTGTAATTGTCCTATTTATAGTTAAATCCCCCATCTCATAATATTGTAAAGTGCTACGGAATCTGTTGTCGCTATATAAATGGCAATAATAATAATTAGTTTAAAGCTGTTTTATGTGAAAGGCCATATAAAATTTTAGAAATGTATAATGAATTGTAATAGCCTAAAGTAACCACAAGAGGTCTCTTTAAGATTATCAATTAATAGAGAGTAAACTATCAGCATGTTTTTTCACTAATGTGTAAATTGTCAGGCATTGCAAATGAATAAAAAAAAAAAAAACCCTCTGGTCCATTTTATTGTTTTAATTTCATTGTATGCCTGGCTGCTCTGATACAGGCTGAGAATACCATGCAAGTTAAACTAGGCTCTTCATGGGCTCATGTGCTTGTATGGTACTATAGAAATATGGAAATAATTCCTGAGTGCACGTGCAACTGTACAGCTTCTCTCTAGAAATGCCCAAGCGTCTAGGAGCATTCCCAGCGGGGCAATGATACAAAATGAATTTCAAATTGAAAGCCAGAATAGCCAAACTGAAAGCATTTTTTTCACTTGCCTCTATTGCTCCTTAACACAGTATGCTCTTCAAAAGCATTTACACTTTTACTATGGTGATGGAATAAGGAACTGTCTTTTATTGTGGCCAGCCTAAGGCACACCTGTGCAATAATCATGCTGTCTAATCAGCATCTTGATATGACACACCCGTGAGGTGGATGGATTATCTTGGCCAAGGAGAAGTGCTCACTAACACAGATTTAGACAGATTTGTGAACAATATTTGAGAGAAATAGGCCTTTTGTGTACATAGAAAAAGTATTAGATCTTTGAGTTCAGCTCATGAAAAATGGTGGCAAAAACAAAAGTGTTGCGTTTACAATTTTGTTCAGTGTATAAATCACTGTTTTGTTGATGCACTCTCAATGAATACATGCATGCATACCATGTGCAACGCCTTCCTTTGGGTCATGTGACCACGATCACTTAACAGCAGTTGCGATCACATAACCATGGTAACAGTCATGACCTCTCTAAGTTCAGCAGTATGAACATAGGTTAAAATGTTACAGTGCAGTCACTGGTATTCTCCCTTATAAGCAGTGTTAATTTTGTCGACTAACAATTTTAGTCAAATTTTTTGAGATTTAGTCGAGAAGAACTAGACTAGAACTAAAACAATTCAAATTACTAAAATACGGCATATTGGTCAAAAGACAAAACCAAAATTTGCAGCCAAAATTAACACAATTCAGAGGGGCTGTGGAAGGGGCAAAAGAGACAAATAGAGGCTTTAACTAAACCCATTAGATCGTGTCAACTAAAATCTCCAGTAGATTTAGTCGACAAAAACTAGACTTAAACTAAAACAATTTAGATGACTAAAATATGACTAAAACTAAAATGGATTTGTAGTCAAAAGAGTATACCATGAGTACAACTAAATTAAAATTTGCTGCCAAAAGTATCACTGCGTTATCAGCTTCCCAATCTTTCTTTTGGGCATAAATAAAAAGTCCAATATAGGCAAGCCCTTACTCTTACAGAATATACAAGAAACAAAGTTAAGCAGACCAATAAATATTTAGAAATGAAAACTGAAAATAACAAGCATAGAATATTAAATATATGTGACATAAATAACGGGTATAAAAATGTAAAAACCAAATAAAAAAATAATAGTGTATATATATATATATTTTTTTTTTTTCTAACCCATTATTTATTTAACCTATATTTAATAATATTTATATATAATATATACATTTAATATAAGTTATGCATTGTTTTCACTGTGGGTAAAATTCACTTATATATGGCACTGTACACACTTTACAGTTTGTGTACTGTGTATTTCTATGTTGTAAGAATTCAGTATAAAGCTGCACGTGCACTTTCAATTATTATTTTTCTTTAAGAAGCATCAAAAGCACTCATACTGTTTATATAGGGGGGGAAAATCCAAGAGGTTAAAAAATCTGACACATTGAATAGATTACACCAAAATGTATTAAAAATGTAAAAAAAATATCTCCACCATGATCTTCTTTAACAAAACATTTTAAAAAGGGGTGTAGTACAACTTTGAAAACAGCTAGTCCACTTGATGCTAAATATGAAATGTTCAGATAATAGCAAATCTGTATAATCTTTTTTTTTTTTTTTTTATTATTCTTTATTTTGGTGTGCAGGTGGTCACAATGTATCGACAGATGCCACAACAGCGTATTTCAAGTTTCATACAAGTTAGACAGTGACATGATATTTTGCACAATTTTTATATTTAACATGCTTAACAAGACAGTTGTTTTGTCCGAGTAGGGTTAGATGAAATAAAATAAAACATAAGCGCAAATACAGATATTGGATGCTTAACATTGCTAGGTCACCTATGGTGTAGTAGTTGTAGTATGGGCACAATTTAAATCAGGGCTGTAACTGGTTACGTAATACCGTATATATTCACTGAAAGCCTAAATATAACTCACTACTAGTCTTTTGAACTAAAACGCTAGGCCAACGCTTATGATAAATAATAGTATTAGTAGATAACATCATCATAAGAAGAATCATGCTATGGTGACTGGCTTAGTTATCGGCTCCACCAAATGTGACATCACGTGTGAGTATGCGTGGCGACATTTACTTAAGCTGTTGCTATGCTTTGCAATTCACGACTCTAAAGAGCTATAGCTGTGTAATATGTTTTTAAATCATTTGTAGTCTAGTGAAAATATTTCATGAATTAATTTTGCTGTCTGTAGGCTATTTGCCATAAAAATGTCAGCACATTTTTTTTTACATTTTTAAAGACGTTATGCTATTTTTTCTCTCAATCATGCATAAATTATACCTTACTTGATACAAAAAGGGATAAAGATGAAAAATGCATGCTGCAAACATGAATTTTAAATTGAAAGCATTCTATTTTTAAACATTTCTAATAAAGTTCATTTGAGTTACTTAAAATATGTAGCTGGGTGTACTATTAATTATGTATTTAAAGTATGAGGACACATAAAATATGCATGTTGCATGGCTTTACTTCTATTCACATTGCTCCTATTTTAACAATTCTGAGTAATTATACTTGTATTCATTCTTGATTTGTCAAAGTTACTGAACTCAGTTAATTTTTATTGTGACCTAAACCTTAAAGGGACACTAGAGTCACCAGAACAACTACAGCTTATTGTATTTGTTCTGGTGAGTATAATCATTCCCTTCAGGTTTTTGCACTAAACACTGTCTTTTCAGAGAAAATGCAGTGTTTAGGGTACAGTCTAGTGATACCTCCACTCAGGAACAGTGCAAGGATTTTTGGCTAGACAAGTGAAGATGCATTTTGCCACCCTTATTCACAGTCCCCCCCCCCTCCCCCCACACCCCCCAAAGCAGTCAGCCAAGAAGGCAGGTGAGGGGCAGAGCCAGCAGCAGCAGACTGGAATTAAGGTAAGATTTTGCTATATTTAGGTGGCAAAGATAGGGCCGGGGGGCTAGATTTTGTTTTAAGAGTATATGGTCAGGAATCCATTTTCGTTTTCCTGACCCTATAGTGTTCCTTAAAATTAAAAAAACAGAAATAGTTGGTTGCTAAATATTCATCACCAGATACAATACTTGGAAGAGCCACATTTAGCTCCAGTTTCAGCTCTGATCTCTTGGAGTACAGTTATGTTTTTGATAGAGAAACCCTTCCTAGTCTGGTCCCCACACCCAAAGTAAAGAAAGAAAAAAAAAACACAATTTTAAAACTAAAATCTACCACTGTTCAAGTGCTGAGGCCAAGTTATCTCCCCTGCTGACTTCATTATGCTGAAGGTGGGCCTCCTTTAAGGACAGTGCATGACATGTATTTGCTAATACTGAACCTCCAACTTCTGAGGCTGTCTTGTAATAGTCTTAAAAGGCTTCCACATAGCATAGGGCAACTGTTGCAGCCAGCCACAGCAGTCCAATGAGTACTCATTGAATGGTTGTCAGCTAATTCAGTTAATATCTGGTTGTCAGCTAATGTTAATAGCTCGCTGCACTCTGCAGGAGACTCCTGTATGTAATTAAAGTTTTATTTACAGAACAGGAAATAAAAACTTTTTACAGTAAGTCACATCTGATTGAAAATGAAACTATTTTGTTTTCATGCAGTCAGTGTCAGTCACAGCCAAGGGAGGTGAGCCTAACACTGCCTAAGCAGAAACAAAAGTGATTTAACTCCTAAATGGCAGTGAATTGAGCAGTGCGACTTCAGATGCATGTTTTATACACAAAAACTGATTCATTCATTTTCTTCCACTATGCTAAGAAATAACAGCTATTAATAACAAGGGTACTTACTTACTTACTTGCATATTTACAATATCTCATCGCCCTCATTAGAAGATAAACTTCTCCATTATCTACAGAAGCATCTTCCATGAAACACTCTGATACCTCATGCCCATTGCTTTGGCTCACAGGCAGTAAAATACATATTGTGATGGGATACTCATCTCAGTTACAAATAAAATTTGTATTGGGTTTTGTATTTTGTTACTTTTCAGTAATTGGACAGGCCATACCGAACCCTGAACCTTCCAACGCAAAGTGACATTGCAAGAGCAATCATATACGTCATATCTGTTGTCAATTATATATTTTTGGATTTTTCACGCTGTTACCCATGTACAACAGGTGCAGTTGTGTCTCATGTTACCAATGACATTGTGAACATATGTAACTTAACACCATGTTCTACACTTCTTCCTTGTAATGATTACACTTTATTATAAAAATATAAATTAAAAAGAAAATAAAAAAAACTGCTTCATTAAGCTAAAGCTGTCCCTTTAAACCTCCTTCGTGATGGACTAAATACAGTATCCATCCAGCAGTTCGCCTTGAGTGCTTCCACTACCCAGTAAATCCCAGGTATGAAGTAAAACCGCTAACAAACAGTTTCACTGTTTATATTGGTTGCACCAGGACACTCCTGGCACCATAACCACTTGATAGTGGTTGGAGTGTTTCTTTAATGACACACTTGTTCTGCTTTTGCTGGAGACTTTTCTCAGGAGTCCCTATAAGTAGAATACCAAAGGACAAACGAGAGACAGGGTGGTGATAAGCAGTTGTGTGTTTTAGTGGGTCTTGAAAGGCTACTTGTGAGGCTGTATGCATGGAGGGAGTTTGCTAGTTAAGTCCCGTGTTTGGGGCCAATTACCTGTGGCGTGTCTATTTGTGTGTGTGTGTGTGTGTGTGTGTGTCAGCAGGCTGCTTGTGGGATTGCATTTGTCGGAGGGTGGGGCAGCAACTATTGAATTTGCATGGGGTTGTGTGTTGGTGGAAGGAGCTGTTTGCAGTGTGATGTGTTTAGGTATTGTACTATGTGTAAGTAGAGGTTGTGGTGTATGTTGGGAGATTGGGTCTGTGTATTTGGAGGACAGGGACTTGTAGTATGTCTGTGTGTGGGAATAGGGTCTATAGTGTTTCTTTTGTGGGGGTGTAGTGTGTGTTTTTGGGTTGATAGGGGCTATAGGATAAGTTTCTGTGATGGGGGAATGTGGCTACTGAATGTGTGTGATAGATTAGTAGCTGTAGTGTGTGTAAGTGTCAGGATTACAAGTTGATCCAGCACGCAGAACTGTATCACACCTAGGACTAAGGATAACAAATAACCGGACCTTAGAATGGCCGGACTTAACGTCTCCAAGAATAGTCAAAATACTAGCCGAAGTCAGGAACACAGAATCAGACACAACGATGAGGGGAAGTCAAAAGTCAAGGATACTAGAATTCAGGGAAGTCAAAACAAAGCCAAAGTCAAATACCAGAAATGCGAGATCAGGAACAGGGCAATGAGCAAAAGGAGAATTGGTTTTAAATACCCCCTCCTATGGATCCGATTGGCTGTAACTGGCCTTTGACCCCAAAAGCAATTACCAGGTTTCCATGTGCATGATTGCTTCTCAGCACAAACCCTCCTGTGGATCTGATTGGCCATGACCAGCCTTTGACCCCAAAAGCACTTACCAGGTTTCCAGGTGCATGATTGCTGCTTGCCACAACTTTTCCTGTCAGGACGGTAAATGCCATTAACCACATTTTTATGTGCGGATGAATACGTGACAGTATGGTGGTATATGGGCTGAACTCTTTGGTTTTAACTAATAAAATAATAATAAAAAAACCTATAAATCAGTTTTTTCCCCCTTCCCTCTTGCTCTCCTTAGGTCTAGGAGACGGGAATATTTAGCTGGTGCAAACTGCTCTTTTTCAAGAATTGAAACGTAATCAACTACATGCAGATACTAGACGGCATTTTCTGCATTACTCCCACCGCCCAATAATTATTGCCAGATGGCCATGAAGCTCCTCTCAGAGCTAGGACTCCATTTGTGTTGATCTCCTATGTCGCCTGTGGCCCATTGGGGTGTCCAGTCTAGACCAAGTGACACTGCAGCCAAAAAACCTGTTTCCCTGCAATCAGCTACCTTTCTGGATAGTTGCAAGAAGTCAGGGCATACCAGGGGTTTCCTCTAGAGACAGACTTTATTCAGGAACAGTGCACAACAACGTTTCAGCTCTCAAATCAGCCTTTGTCAAGCTTTCTATGGTGTAAAATGAAACCAACCCAGTTTATATATAAGAAAATATAGTTCAATTAAATATTAAATAATTACAAAATTGGCAAATGTCCTTACTGAACAGAAGAAAGAGCTAAGTGGCTGACAAGTTAGTGGTTACTGTATGTTTAGACCAACCCCAAATAACGTCACATCTGATGATCAGAATTCCGGTTGCCATAGAAATAAAAATATGTTTGAAGGTAGATCAGGCTCTTTCCATTGGGCATCATAGTATGTTAATATAACAGAGATAAAAACAATATTATATTAAATACTCTTGCAATAACAGCATAAGCCTAAATAATATCATATATATAAAAAGAAAACTTCATATGAAGATAAAGTATCGCACAATCTGTGACGAGTATGGTGTATGTAAAAAAATAAGATCTCGCAAAAGTAACAAAGTAGGTGACAAACAGACTAGTCATAATCCATATATGTATGGAAAAATATTAAAGTGACAGTGCTTCATTACATAGTGAAGTAAATGAATTATTAATAAAGTTATTAAAATGATACAGACATTTAAAGTGCAGGTGCAGAAAAAAACCATAGAATAAGTATGTAGTTACGTAGCTGAAAAGAGACATGCATCCATCAAGTTCAGGCTTTCTCACATCTTTTTTTGCTGTTGATCCAAAAGAAGGCAATAAACCCAGTTTGAAGCGCTTCCAATTTTGCAACAGACTAGAAAACAATCCTTCTTGACCGCAAAATGGCAGTCAGATATCTCCTTGGATCAGGAAGTTAGGTCCCACTAATGAAAAATTATATCCATAATAATATGTTTTGCAAGTATGTATACAATTGCTGTTTAAACATCTGTATAGACTCTGATTAAAACCTCATCAGGCAAATTATTTCATATCCTTATTGTTCTTACTGTACAAAACAGCCTAATTCTCTTTTATTTCAGTCTAAATGCGTGACCTGGTGTCCTATGTATAGCCGTGTTTATGAATAGATTTCCAGACAATGGTTTGTATTGGCCCTGAATATATTTGTATAATGTTATCATATCCCTTCTGAGGTGCCGATTTTCCAAATTAAAGAGATGTAATTTTGTTAACCTTCCTTCATAACTAAAATGCTCCATTATTTTTATTCATTGTGTAGCATTACTCTGCATTTTTTTGTAGTGCCATTATATCCTTCTTTAGAACAGGTGCCCAAAATTGCACAGCATACCAGTCTTATCAGTGATTTATAAAGAGGCAAAGTAATATTTTCATCCTGAAAAAGAATGCCAGAGAATTAATATTTATACATGACAATACCTTACTGGCCTTACTGTTAATTGACATTGCACATTGTTGTCATACATAGTTTGTTGTCTATAACAATTCGCAAATCCTTCTTGTGTGTTGTTATCCCTAATTCACTACCATTTATGGTATAAGTGCGTTCTTTACCCCGAAGTGCATAACTCAATTTTTCTACATTAATTATGTGTATAAACAAAATGATGTATATCCTAAAAATACTAAAGAATAAAAAATAAAAAAAACTAGCTAAGAAATAAGTGCAATGGAAAAGGGCAAAAATACATAGAGGCGTATGAAGTAAAAACAATATATAACTGTATATGAAATAAATGAATTACATAAACAAATGGACAATAAACAAATAAATTAAAAAAAGGATGCAAAAATGGCAAAAAGGGTGAATCAATGAACACCTATGTGAATAAAGTGCAGTTAGATTGTAGGGACAAAACATTTTTACAACTATAAAGTGACATATACTTCATTAAAGAATATTGGTGACCATGAAGTGTATGTGCAACACTCTCATGTAGACTAAGCAGTCAACCCAAATCTAAAATGTAAAAAGTAACAATTTAAAACAATGTTATTAAAGTGGTCACATTCAAAGAAACATTTAAAGGGACACTATAGTCACCTGAACAACTTTAGCTTAATGAAGCAGTTTTGATGTATAGAACATGCCCCTGCAGCCTCACTGCTCAATACTCTGCCATTTAGGAGTTAAATTCCTTTGTTTATGAACCGTAGTCACACCTCCCTGCATGTGACTTACACAGCCTTCCATAAACACTTCCTGTAAAGAGAGTCCTATTTAGGCTTTTTTTATTGCAAGTTCTGTTTAATTAAGATTTTCTTATCCCTTGCTATGTCAATAGCTTGCTAGACCCTACAAGAGCCTCCTGTATGTGATTAAAGTTCAATTTAGAGATTGAGATACAATTATTTAAGGTAAATTACATCTGTTTGAAAGTGAAATCTGTTTTTTTTTCATGCAGGCTCTGTCAATCATAGCCAGGGGAGGTGTGGCTAGGGCTGCATAAACAGAAACAAAGTGATTTAACTCCTAAATGACAGTGAATTGAGCAGTGAAATTGCAGGGGAATGATCTATACACTAAAACGGCTTTATTTAGCTAAAGTAATTTAGGTGACTATAGTGTTCCTTTAAATAAACAATGTGAGGTTATACTCCCAGTTCAGACAGAGTTACTACTACTTCCTGATCCAGAAGGCATGTTTAAGTTTCTTGACTCCATCTCCACCTCTCCTTGCTTCCAGTACATATTCAATGATCTGGTACTTAAGTTGGGAGACATTATGTTTATATTTATGGAAATATGTTGTAATTGGTAAATCCATAAGACCAGTTTGAATAGTTAGTTTAGGCTTGGGAAATCTCTCCTGCATTTTTTTGTGTTGTCTCACCAATATAAATCAAACCACAAGGACATTTTAAAATATATACCACAAAATCAGTATTGCATTAGACAAAATAATTGATTCTCTATTTCTTGCATTAAACGGGTGGCTCAAAGTGTCCCCATGTATTATGACTTTACATGTCAGGCAATCAAGACTAGTACAGTTCCCTTTCTTCGGTGTACCTAACAACTTGTGTGAGTCTTTTTGTAATTTTGTAATTAGTTGTGCTCTAACACGTCTATCTCTTGTTGATGGACATTTTTTGAATGCTGGCAAAATTAGCTATTCCTGGATGACACGTAGAATGTAGATAACATATGCCAATGTTTGCAAATGATCTTAACAATCTTAAAAGACAAAGTATTATATTTAGAAACACATTGCAATCTATTTTGATTTAATCTGTCAGCTTAATTTTTATGCATAATAAGTAGTTCTGCCTATTTTCTTAGCATAGCCATAGGTTATCCACCTTCTTTATATCTCTCAGGGAGATCATCTATACATTTGTTTTCCTGTTCAGGAAGAGAAATGTTCCTCCTAAGTATGGTGTACTGGTACTTAGTTGAGCCTTGCTGTGTGTATAAGGGTCCTGTGTGTGTGAGGGTGCTGTCTGAGGATGCTGTCTGTGTCTGAGGGTGCAGTGTGAGTGGGGGTGCTGTGTGTGTGGGGGTGCTGTGTGTGTGAGGGTGCTGTCCGTGTCTGAGGGTGCTGTCCATGTCTGAGAGTGCTGTCTGAGGATGCTGTCTGTGTCTGAGGGTGCTGTGTGAGTGGGAGTGCTGTGTGTGTGGGGGTGCTGTGTGTGTGAGGGTGCTGTCCGTGTCTGCGGGTGCGTGTGTGGGAGTGCTGTGTGTGTGTGGGGGTGCTGTGTGTGTGAGGGTGCTGTGTGTGTGGGTGCTATGTGTGTGAGGGTTCTGTCTGGGGGTGCTGTGTGAGTGGGGGTGCTGTGTGTGTCTGACGGTGCTCTATGTGTCTGAGGGTGCTGTCTGAGGGTGCTGTGTGTGTACGTGTGTGAGGGTGCTCTGTGTGCTGTGTGTGATTGTGCTGTGTGTCTGAGGGTACTGTGTGTGATTGTGCTGTGTGTGTCTGAGGGTGCTGTGTGTGTGTGAGTGCTGTTAGTGTGAGTGTAAAATGTTTATTAAAAAAAAACCAAAAAACATTATATTATATAGCCGTGCTGCAATGGAGGAGGGTGCTTCCTTCCCAGGTGGTCTCAGTGGTGAGAGTGAACTCTAGCCTGTTACCACGGCAACGCTCAGATCTCGTGAGAGGAACCCGGCGGAGCTGCTGGCTAGAGCTCCCTGGGTCCTCTCCTGCCTCCCTCCCTCCCCAGCCAGCGGCCGCTTGTAATTGCCTGTGGGCCAGTAAGGGAGATCTTTGAAGGCACACGACAGGGCCGGTGCTCGGATAGTGCCGGCTCTGCAAGGGCCGACAGGGGAGATCCTGTGATCTCCCTGGCCGGCCTCGGCACACGGCCTTCGCGGCCCACCGGGTATTTGCATGGCATGCTCGATGGCCAGTCTAGATTCAGTCGGTGTAGATTCAGTCTTTTAACCCATTGTTAAGTACCTTTTTTTACATTTATTTTTTTTATTTTTGGGGCAATAAGGTTTACAAACAGGCCTGTGGTTCCACAACAGCAGGCACAGGCGCAATAATGCAGACATTGTCATGACAATATTCAGTTGCATAGTTTTTGGTAAAAGACAAGATGCATACGTTTGTTTGTTGCAAATAGATTGTGTACATCAGCAGTTGTGAAATAAGTTATTGAGTACATGAATATGAACTTTGCCTTTACACTAGGAACATGCTTAAAAACATAGGCTAAACGTAAGAGATAGATTGAGAAAACTCACATGCGGGCTGAGAAAACTCACATGCGGGCTGTGTTTAAGACTGTGGGTACCATGTTGTATAGCTTGGGTGTTTAACTGTGCAGATTGCATCACTCATTTGAGAGGTAGGGTAGTTAGGGCAGGGAGGGTTAAACTTGCTCGAAGCACTTGTGAGACACATTACTAGATTGGTATGAGCCCATAAGTCAGGTAAACCGGATAGCTAGGGTTAATAGTGTGTTAGGGTTCGGAGGATTGAGTGCGCTTAGGGCGTTTTCACACTCCCATTTTACCCTGGGGTTCCCGTGAGGCTATTCTCACCCTGTGTGCTACTTGCCCCTAGTACATTGCAATTTTTAACTTTGCTAAATAAAGTATGCTTTTATAACAGTAGTGATCACCACCGTTATCCACTGGCTGTATATTTTTTTCTGGCGATCTGAGGAGTGGGTCATAAGGCTTGTAGGTTCATGGCGTCGGTTGATGGGGGTGACTGGCAGCAGTTTATCAGTCCCGCGCTCGGTCTGGGTCGTTCACCCCACCCCAGTGTTTGGGAACAGGTAGGTGAGAGCCCAAGGGGGTGCCGGGTCTGCATGCTTCACGGCAACCCTCCCGCCCCAGGCCTCGTGAGGGGCCCGCATTAAATGGCCACAGACTCGGGGGCTCCTGTCGGAGTCCAAGTCTTTCCCAGGTAGGGTGCGACAGTGGCCCCTGATGTGTTTTCGCCACCTATAGCGGGGGGCTTTCTGTCGTGGTGTCCGGTGCGTTGGGGGTTACCCCCTTTTGGCCCTTGGCCCAGGTGAGCCTTGTGTGCTGGTGGTTGTAGCTCGCAAGTGCCGAGTGCCCGGAGGGTGTACCTGTGCCTGCTGTTCCTTTCCCCCTCGTGGGCTCCTCCGGCTCTGTGGTTGTGTGGCTTTGGTTCGGGCTTCCAGCTTTGCCCAGAAGCGGAGAAAGAGCTTGTCGATTCGTTGTTCCAGACTAGCAGGTAAAGTCAGGGTGTTTGGTGGCTTCAGTGCTGCACGTCCGTCCGCCATTTTGAGGGAGCACATGGCGGTCTCCGCCTGCATTGTTGTTGCCGCTCGTAGGTAAGTGAGGCGGCAAGTGGGGACCGTGATTACCCCCACCGGTCCAGAGGTGGGGGAGATCTGCTCCCGCCGCAGCTCTCTCCAGCGTGCGAGTTAACGGCCCGTGGCAGTAGGGCAGGGCGGCGGCCGTCCACCCCGTCCCCTGCTCCACTAGGCCGCAGTCTGCGGGGTATCGCCGGAGCGGCCAGAGCTTCAGCGTGGTAGTTGTGGGATCAGGCAGCCTCCTCTTCAGTATGCTTTGGTATCGATTTAGGTCTGTTTGTTGCGGGATTAGCTTGTTTAAGTCGTGGTACAGGAGCTCAGCAGACATGCGACTGATCCGCTCAGTGGCTCAGCCCCAATTATCTTATATTCAGGTAAATCCTACATCAAAAACTCCACTGATATATTACTTAAATTGAAAACTTGCCAGTGCAGAGAAAAATTAATCTGGGTTACCTTGGATGTAACTAGTCTGTGAACATCAATTGACAAAGAAGGAGGTTTAAGAACAGCTAGGAATGCATTCCCACATTTTACCAGACCTTAGTAGAAAATAGAAAATATAATTGTAACAAAATTGGTGTATTTATCAGTTATAGTCTCAGCTGAAACATCCATAGAATAAGGGCAATTCAACATGTGTTTACGGACACTAGATCTGGTGATGTACAAATCTTTGTTTGAAGTGTTACAGGTAGGTGAGAACTAACTTTTCCTTTGGAATTTCCAAAGTTATTGTGTTTTATGATAAGAACAGATGATCCTTGGGTATAATTAGCCCAACCTAATTCACATCCATCAGTAAGGTCTCCCATTCCTCATCACTATTGACACATTAGGTATAATATATACCCCTCTATCTGTGTGTTTCCTATTGGTGTAAATCATTTGTAAATTCATTTCCGGTGTGTGCTGTTGTCTTTTAAGAAAGCTGGGAGCTTAGAAATAAAGTGTGTTTCTACACGTTGCCAGCAAGAAGCATGTTGTCTTGTCTCGATGCTGAGGTCTTGGAATCCATGTAAATTTAAGTCATTATAAGGAATCATATTTAATAAAGTGTATTGTCAGTGGAACAAGCTAGTTTGTATACTCTGTAACAGCCGTAGCATTCAACCACAGTGTATCCTGGGTTGCTGATGAGTCCGCTTCCAAGCAAACGTAACCTTGGGGCTTAGTTGAGCAGTAAGCTTAGCAGGTTTGACAAAGAAACTCACAGACGTTAGCAGGCCTGAACTAGTACACCTTTCGTGTACAGAGACGCTGGAGCCATATCATCACAATCATGAATAAATAACTAATCTTATAACCATAAAAGGTAAACTAAGCTTTGCAAGGAAAACCACATCAGAAACCAAACATGAGTCAAATCAAAACCGAGAATAACAAACAGGAGCAAGCACACTCTATCAGAGCCTTGGGAAAGGACATATCGTATATGCTTGGTCAGAAGAGGGATTCATGTATTGCAAACAATATAATGATCATGTTCATTACAAGATAATATTATATAAGTGTGTAAGAACAATTTGTGCATACAGACATGAGAGAGAATGGCATAGGCAATGCAAGTAAAGGAACTTCAGCAGAAAGTGCCATGAGGGGCTAAGGCTACTCAGGAGGAAATATTACTCCTAACCAAGGGGATGTGAGGGAGGGTAGTGTGAAGGTGATGCTCTAAGACTTTCCAGCATGACAATGACCCTAAGCACAAGACCAAGTTGGCCAGCCAGTGGTCACAGCAGAAAAAAGTAAAGGTTCTGGAGTGGCCATCACAGTCTCCTGACCTTAATATCATCAAGCCACTCTGGGGAGATCTCACACGTGGAGTTCATGCAAGACAACCAAAGACTTTGCATGACCCTAGGCATTTTTCCAAGACAAATGGGCAGCTATACCACCTGCAAGAATTAGGGGCCTCATAGACAACTATTAAAAATCCTTTGTTTACTCACCTTGTCCCAGTGCCTCGGCAGCGCGCATGCATGGCAAAATGTCACGCGCATTAGACCCCCCCATAGGTAAGCATTGAATCAATGCTTTCCTATTGGAAAACAATCTGACACTGGATGTCCTCGTGCAGAGCGTGAGGATGTTCAGCGTCAGATACTGGACCAAAGGTCTGTTTCGATCCAGGAAGCCCTCTAGTGGAACTGGAACATTGCAGCACTCTGTGCAAAAGTACACTGCACCTACATGGGTATTGGAATGCTTGACTCTATACAAGGTCAGCAAGACACAGTGAGCCTTCTTCAAGAACTTGATGCAGGGCCGTCTTTAACGCGGGGCAAACGGGGCAGCTGCCCTGGGCCCAGTTGCTCCTGGGGGGCTCAAAGCAGCTGCCCCGTGGGCCCCACGATTTGCGCTGCCCCCATGGACCGGGCGGTGTGGGTGCACAGAGCCACACCGGCGCGCACACTAAGGAGGCCCCCCGGGTGGCTCATGCACTAAGGGCCACCCGGGGAGCATGTGTGAGCAGGGGCCTGGTCTGGCGCTGTGACGCTTAAACAGCGCGACCGGGCCCCTTCCTGTACTGACTGGGAGGAAGTGATGTCACTTCCTCCCGACGGAGAGCACAGCCCCGCGGGAGGAAAATGGCAGGAAGAGGGGAGTTCCAGAGGAGAACTCCCATCTGCCTCAGCCTGCCACTGGACCAGGGAAACCACCCTCCAGAAAAAGGTAAGAACCTGGAGGGTGGCTAAATGTATGCTTGTTTGTACGTATGTCTGTGTGTGTCAGTATGTCTGTCTGTGTACGTATTTGTGTGTGTATGTCAGGAGGCCTGTGTGTGTCAGTATGTCTGTCTATGTGTATGTCAGTATGCCTGTGTGTGTGTGTGTCAGCATGCTTGTGTGTGTGTGTCAATACGTCTGTCAGTGTATGTGTCTGTGTTTGTATTTATGTATGTCTGTGTGTGTGTGTCAATATGTCTGTCAGTGTATGTGTCTGTGTGTGTCAGTATATCTGTCAGTGTATGTGTTTGTGTGTGTGTCAGTATATCTGTCAGTGTATGTGTCTGTGTTTGTATGTATGTCTGTGTGTGTCAATACGTCTGTCAGTGTATGTGTCTGTGTGTGTCAGTATATCTGTCAGTGTATGTGTCTGTGTTTGTATGTATGTCTGTGTGTGTGTCAATACGTCTGTCAGTGTATGTGTCTGTGTGTGTCAGTATATCTGTCAGTGTATGTGTTTGTGTGTGTGTGTATGTCTGTGTGTGTGTGTCAATACATCTGTCAGTGTATGTGTCTGTGTGTGTCAGTATATCTGTCAGTGTATGTGCCTGTGTGTGTATGTATGTATGTCTGTGTGTGTGTCAGTATGTCTGCCAGTATATATTTGTGTGTCAGTGTATGTGTGTCAGTATGTATCTGTGAATGTTTTAATGTCTGTCTGTGTGTATGTGCCAGTACGTCTGTCTATGTGTATGTCAGTATGCCTGTGTGTGCCAGTGTGTCTGTGTGTATGTCAGTATGCCTGTGTGTGTGTGTCAATACGTCTGTCAGTGTATGTGTCTGTGTGTATCAGTATATCTGTCAGTGTATGTGTTATATTTCTTACAATGTTACTTTGTGTGTGTGTCAGTATATCTGTCAGTGTATGTGCCTGTGTGTGTATGTATGTATGTCTGTGTGTGTGTCAGTATGTCTGCCAGTATATATTTGTGTGTCAGTGTATGTGTGTGTCAGTATGTATCTGTGAATTTTTAATGTCTGTCTGTGTGTATGTGCCAGTACATCTGTCTATGTGTACGTCAGTATGTCTGTGTGTGTGTCAGTGTGTCTGTGTGTATGTCAGTATGCCTGTGTGTGTCAATACGTCTGTCAGTGTATGTGTCTGTGTGTGTCAGTATATCTGTCAGTGTATGTGTTTGTGTGTGTGTCAGTATATCTGTCAGTGTATGTGTCTGTGTGTGTGTGTATGTCTGTGTGTGTGTCAGTATGTCTGCCAGTATATATTTGTGTGTCAGTATGTATCTGTGAATGTTTTAATGTCTGTCTATGTCTGTATGTGCCAGTACGTCTGTCAGTGTGATTGCGCATTGGGCGTAGTTGGGGGGAGGGATGGGAGGGAAAGGGCCCAGGGGGCCCAAGAAAATGCGTTGCCCAGGGTCCTAATCATATTATAGACGGCCCTGACTTGATGAACAAGTGCAAAATAACTAGTAGCTAATTCCAGGATAAGAACACAACTGAACATCACATGTGATATATACCAAGCTGATACGCTATTCCCAATACTGTTCAGCATAAGCCTCACCCTATTTGTCAGCTCATCAGGAGGAGTGGATATGGATACAGTTTCAAGAGTGGAGCTACCTTCAGCCACTGACTCATGGACACCACAAAATGTATGCCCAGAGTGGGCAAGACATTGACTTACTGATCAACCTAACTAGGATATACAGCAAGGACATTCAGACTAGATAAATGTGGGCAGATGGCAGCAAAAAGAGTGACGATTATCAGGACTGAAGGAGCTCAAGTACCAGGAGGCCAAAAAGGAGATTTAGAGAAGATCTAAAAGTTCCTGGGGATACCACAAAACATGGCATCGATGAGGAAGAAGCAAGGAGGTTAGCAACATCCAAGTACATCCAGAGAGTCAGAACGGTCCTGAAGTGCCAGCTCAACAGAAAGAACAAGATCCAATCTATGAACACATATGTCTTACAGGCCGCCAGGAACCCAGCTGGAATAATAACCTGGCCAAGAGAAGAGCTGGTTACCATGGATGTTAAAACCCAGAAACTATACACTATGAATGGAGGAGTCTACATAAAATCGTTACATAAAATGTTACTTCCATAGCACGGTATGTTTGCTGGCAACAGACGCCAAATATTCATAGATTTAACATTAACCAGCCTAGAGCTCTTGTTCCGGGCTGGTTAATATTGCTAGCTGGAGGTGAAATCACACCTCTGGCAGCAAAGGGCATTAAAGGAGCATTATAGTGCCAGGAAAATAAACTCGTTTTCCTGGCACTATGTAGTCTTTAGGACCTCCCCACCCTAATGGCCCCCCTCCTGCCCTTCCTATGGAAGAATCGCGGAAGCGGCCTCTAGTGGCTGTCAACGAGACAGCCACTAGAGCCTGGATTAACCCTCAGTGATACATAGCAGTTTCTCTGAAACTGCTATATTTACAGCTGCAGGGTTAAAACTAGAGGGACCTGGCACCCAGACTACTTCATTGAGCTTAAGTGGTCTGGGTGCCTATAGTGGTCCTCTAACTTGTTATGTGCAATGGTTTTTACTGAAACGCTGTACACACACTCCAAGCACCATGACCACGTCAAATTACTGAAATGGTCATAGTGCTTGAAGTAACCCTTTAACTACTGCATGACAGTAAAATCCTAACATAAAAATGTAAACATTTATGGTACGCATTAAAATAAAACATATTTGAGAAGAAGAAAAGGAAGCATTGATTGCATATTTCAGTCATAAAAAGACATTTTCTGTATCCAATAATCTGTGAATAATAGGTGTCTGTTGTCAGCAAAAATACCATGCTAACGAGGGACAACTAATGGGATCTGTGCTGCTCAAGTACTTCTTCAAGCTCCCTACTTCCTGACAGTGAGGAGGAGTAACATCACTGTGCGATGATTTTGCTGCATGGTGATCATGGCCTCAGTGCTGGATCAAAAGTTTTCCTTTTATATCTTTTTTTGGGGGGGGGGGGATGTGGGGCCATGCCAGCATGGATTACTTTAACAAAATTAGAGAGAAAAAATTATTGGTGAAGCACATGAGTAATTCAGGAGATTATTATTATTATTATTATCGCTTTACGAAATTATGAGAGGGGGGTTTAACTATAAATAGGACAATTACAAAAACTTGCAGGAACAATAGGTTGGAGAGGACCCTGCTCAAATGAGCTTACATTCTATAGATTGAGACACAAGACTAAAACTGAATCTGAGTGAGGTGGCATGCATGCAATGGCATGGGAGTCCAAAACCACTGAGAACTGCTCGTCTGCATTGTACCACTGAACACAATGTATACAGAACACATGTTTTTTTTTAACCAATGGATTTTACACAAATTAGCAATTTTTTTTTAACTCTGTGTACACATCAGTAAATGTAAAGATATTACTTGAGGATGTATTGCTATTTGCTTTTAAATGTCTACTGTCCATGTGAGAATGTTAACCTATTCCTGTAAAGAGGTGGGCGCCCAAAGGCAACTGACACCTGTACTGAGTCTGTACACCTCTTTTGTTCCTGTGAGACTGGGAATTTAACCCCTTAAGGACCAAACTTCTGGAATAAAAGGGAATCATGACGTGTCAGACATGTCATGTGTCCTTAAGGGGTTAAAGGGAGAGACTGCATAACCATATAAGTACTGCAGTGTATTAGTTCATTGATGTGTTTTATTTTTATTTCAGATGTGCAACGATATGACCATTTAAAAAAATGTAATCCTGTAAGTGCCGACCATAAAAGTCAAAACACGTCCGAGCACCCTGGGAAAGTAGCCTCTGCTAGCCTATAGGTGCTCTGCCCCCCTGGTAAGTGCAGATTGTTTTTCCTGAGTACTACTTAGGCAGAAAGTTTTTGCCATGGCAGAGGGTGTTTTAAAGGTCAAATAACTATTTGCCTAGGCCTAGAGCAAGGCAAAAGCTTTTTACCTGAAATTAATATTTACCTCCCACATATATACTTTCTAATCACAACCCCCATGTACTTTGTGATTTTTTACACTTGATTAGATTGTGTAGACAAACATAATTGATTATGCTGATTCGGAAGAACTGAATTGTAGAAAAACCAGAATATTGCACGTATACACTTATAAGAAAGTATGTTTACTAAAGGGAACTTGTTTTTCTTCAGTAAATGGAATCAGTGAATGGAATCTGTGTGACATGTCATTATTCCCTTTTATTCCAGAAGTTTGGTCCTTAAGGGGTTAAACTGAGCAGGTTTACTGTTTAAAATGTAATACTCAATGTCCTAGACAGAACCCAGAGAATTGTTCCTCAATAAGTTTAAACTTTACAAAAAAAACAAACATGCTGGACATCATTCATCCTGTTTGTTGCTGATATGCACGTTTCAGATCTGCTGACACCGGGCGGGGACTTTACATATCTGGGCTGAAAAAATGTGTGTGCAAAAGAACAGTGCAGTAGGATGAACTAAACATTTACAGGTAAGTCACATGAAGTCTAAGTCATATTTTGGTTCAAATTAGTTTATTATGAAGTCAAAATAAATACTTTTCATTCTTTATGATAATAAAGATATTTGTGCCTTAGCTTGACATATTTTAAATTGCTATTTAAATAAATACTTGTTGAATTATCATTTCTTAATGACACAGCGTGACAAAGTGTGCATGAGGGATGATATTTAACAACTCCCCAAAAATGTAATTAGGCCTATACATCAACTTGGAAATTATGCTTTCACCTACATTTACAAGGGAGATTTTGATCCTTTTTTAATTGAATGTACGTTGGTGTGCTGCGTGCTGGATCAACTTGTAATCCTGATGTTACAACATGTCCATAGATCCTGCAGAATTGTGTCAGCACATAGCAGCTTACGAGGACGGCTCATTTACAACCTGAGGCTTCTCCAATTATGTCACCACTGCCTAATGTACCTTCACCTATAGTATATAAGGCACCTACGATCTCCTTATCTCCTCCCCTGCATTTTTCTGGTCATATACAGGAATGTAGGGGATTTCTCAATCAGATTGAGTGTCACTTTGAGGCCTCACCTGGTTCATTTCCTTAAGATAGAGCTAAGATTGGGTATCTGACTAACCAACCTAAAGGTAAGGCCAATCCATTGTGGGAAAGTAATAGGAGTATCACTCATTGTTACCAGGAATTCCTGGCGGAATTCAAGCTTACGTTTGAACCATTAGGCAGAGAGGAAGACGCCTCCACTGCTCTAATGCATATTAAACAAGAGAACTGGTCTATCTCGGATTATGCCATAGCATTTCGTACCTTGGCATCTGAAGTAGACTGGACTAACAATGGATTAATCTCTGCTTTTAAAAAAGGATTATCCGAAGTTATACTTGATGAAATTGCTGCCAAAGACCTACCTAAGGGGTTAAATGACTTTATTACCCATGTGATGCAGATCGATAATAGGACCAGGGAAATTACTAGAAACAGAACTAGACATTTGACTCGATTCTCCAAACCTGTTGTCCCTGACCTCTCAACGGGGTCTGAACCCGATCCTATGCAGTTAGGGGTTACCGGACTGTCTGAGGCAGAGAAACAGTATAGGAGAAGAGAGGGTCTGTGCTTATATTGTGGCAAGAAAGGGCATATGAGAGATGCTTGTCCTATATGTCCGGAAAACTTCCGCACCTAAGAACCTTAAGGGGACAGGTCTTAGGTGTAATGGATATGTCCTCGAGCAATTCCCGAAGCATATTTCTCCTTGACAGTTCCGCCTTTTGGAATGAGAAGAACTTTTCATGTAAAGCCCTGGTTGACTCAGGTGCCGCTGGTAACTTTATTGATTTATATTTTGTTAAGAAACACACTATACCAGTCAAGGAGAGATCATCACCTCTAGCGGTTTAGGCTATTGATGGGAGACCCCTATCTCAACCTCTTATTAGCCATGAGACCTTGCCTATTTGCATTACGATAGGAGCTTTGCATAAGGAAGACATTACTTTCCTGATAATCGCTTCCCCTTTTTGTCCCATCGTATTAGGGTTCCCTTGGTCCAGAGGGGAAATACTAGAATGGGGTAGAGACTGTCAGAAAAGCTGCATGTTACCCATTTCTAAAAAAGTGGGCATCGTTGCTTTACCCGCTGCTACGTCTCCGACTTCCGAAATTCCCATACAGTATTGGGAGGTTAGAGAAGCATTCACTAAAAGCCAGATTAATGCTCTTCCTCCACACAGATCTTTTGATTGTTCCATTGATCTGTTGCCTGGGGCTATGCCTCCTAAAGGAGTAGTATATGCCCTATCCCCACAAGAATGTAAAATCATGGATGAGTACATCAAGGAATCTTTAAGTAAAGGCCATATATGTAAATCATCCTCGCCTGCTGATGCAGGGTTCTTTTTTGTCACTAAGAAAGATGGAGAATTACGACCTTGCATAGACTACAGGGCATTAAACAAGATTATGATCAAAAATGCCTATCCCATTCCCCTTATATCCAAATTGTTTGATAGACTCCAGGGTCCTAAGATCTTCACTAAGCTTGACCTTAGGAGTGCGTACAATTTGGTGAGAATTAGGAAGGATCATGAATGGAAGACAGAGATTAACACTAGGAGTGGGCACTACGAATATCTTTTTATTCCCTTTGGGTCATGTAATGCTTCAGTCGTATTTCAAGACATCATTAATGATGTACTCAGAGACTATATTTACTCTTTTGTGCTTGTATACCTGGATAAGATCCTTATTTATTCCTCCGACATCTAAACTCATCATGATCATGTCAAACAAGTTTTACAAACTTTGCTTAAAAATGGTCTTTATTGTAAACTTGAAAAAAGCGTATTTGATCAACATGAAGTTCAGTTTTTGGGGTATAACATTTCTGCCTCTGGTTTCCAAATGGATCCTCTCAAACTAGAGGTCGTTCTACAATGGCCATTACCCAGTGGGTTAAAAGCCAAACAGAGGTTTATTGGTTTCTCTAACTATTACAGGAGATTCATCAAAGGTTTCTCTTCGGTAATAGCCCCCATCACCAATATGACACGGAAGGGGGCTAAATGTACTATATGGCCTAAAGAAGCTAAAGAGGCTTTTGAGCCTCTTAAACAAATGTTCGCATCTGCTGGCATATTAAGACATCCTGACACTAGTAAATCTTTCCTACTTGAGGTTGACGCCTCTGAGACAGGAGTCGGGGCTGTTCTTTCTCACCGAGAGAGTCAGGATGCCCCTTTGCATCCTTGTGGTTACTTCTCCAGAAAGTTGTCTCCTGCC
This sequence comes from Pelobates fuscus, assembly GCF_036172605.1. Taxonomy (NCBI): domain Eukaryota; kingdom Metazoa; phylum Chordata; class Amphibia; order Anura; family Pelobatidae; genus Pelobates; species Pelobates fuscus. Next base: position 255,646,533 of record NC_086317.1, on the reverse strand, counting down.
GAGCATAATTATGACATTGGTAATAGAGAACTGTTAGCCATCATACTAGCGCTTAAGGAATGGTGACATCTTTTGGAGGGTTCCAAGGATCCCGTTCTTATTATTACAGATCACAAGAACCTGGCATATATTGGGGATGCCAAATGACTGTCTTCTAGACAAGCTAGATGGTCATTATTTTTGTCTAGCTTTAACTTCATTATCACCTACAGACCTGGTTCTAAGAACGTTAAAGCTGACGCCTTGTCTAGGCAATTTGACGTTGAATCGGATCTAGAACAAGAGACATCCCCTATTATTTCTCCTGAGTGTATTATTGCATCCACTGTCCTTTCTTTATCGTCCCCTTTGCTCTGTGCTATCATGGCGGCTCAGCCCCAGGCACCTTGCAACAAACCTCAAGATAACTTGTTTATTCCATTGCCTGACAGGAAAGAGGTGCTGAAGGTATTCCATGACAATGTGCCCACTTGGCATCCGGGTATTAATAAAACTGTATCCGTCATTTCCAGGTAATTTTGGTGGGAATCACTCAGGAGGGATATTAAAGATTATGTAGAAGCCTGCTCTGTCTGTGCAGTTTCAAAGGTTCCTCATAAACTTCTGTGTGGATTGTTACAGCCACTTCCTATATACAGTATTTCATGGTCTCATTTATCGATGGATTTCATTGTTGAACTGCCTAGTTCCAATGAATATACTACCATCCTCATAGTAGTTGACTGTTTTTCCAAAATGGCACACTTAACTCCACTTAAAAAATTGCCATCATCTCAGGACCTGGTGCACATATTTATACGCGATATTGTCAGGCTACATGGTATTCCTCAAAATATTGTGTTTGACAGGGGTTCCCAATTTGTGTCACGGTTCTGGAGGGCATTCAATAAACAGTTGGTCATTGAATTGTAATTTTCCTCTGCTTAACATCCCCAAACTAATGGTGCGGCTGAAAGAGCTAACCAATCACTTGAGCTGTATTTACGTTGCTTTGTGAATAGTACACAGTCTAACTGGGCTGAATTATTGCCCTGGGCCGAATCTGCAAGGAATAACGCTACCCATGACTCATCTGGACATGGTCCGTTTTTTGTCAATAGGCTTAGAGCACATCCTAAGCCATCCAATCAGAGTGCTCTGACAGGTAAATGAAGAGATTGACAGGTAAGTCTCTACATGTACCTGTCACAGCACTCTGATTTGTTAGGTTGAAATCCAGCTGTCTAATTTGACTTATAAGGTCATTAGGTTGAAATCCACACTGACTAATTTGACTCATAACAACACTCTGATTGGTTCATTAAAAGCAACCAATCAGAGAGTTATGAGTCAAATTACACAGAGTGGGAAAATTCCTAAGAACTTTCCCACGCTGTGTAGATTGACACAGAACACTCTGATTGGCTGGATTTCAAGCTAACCAATCAGAGTGCTGTTACAGGTAAATGTAGAGACTGACCTGTCAGTCTCTTTATTTACCTGTCAGAGCACTCTGATTGGATGGCTTAAGCCAACCAACCAGAGTGCTCTGAGCCTAATTGCAGGGCGGGGCAAGGCTTTATAAGCTTACACATCAGAATATCAGCAAACGTCCGAAACATTAAAAAAGGCATAGAGATGCACAGTGTATCCCAACATTTTAAGGAGTATCGTAATCAAAACCCTAAATATCTCACCTTTTATACACTCAAATTAATCAAAAGAAATTGTAGAGGAGGAGATATTACGAAACAAAATTGGCATTGAAGAAATTAGATTTATTTTTAATTTTAACACATTAGCCCCTCGCGGTTTGAATTTGGATTTTGAAATGTGTCACTTTTTAACTTAATATATTTTTTTAAATTACGGTATTAATTTTTTCTACCGTGTTTTTTATAGATCGTTTTATTGAACCACCTATATTCTTCTACAAAACACAAAATCATTTATTTATGAATGTATCCCTCCATTTTTATTTTGAAAAATTACTTTACACTATAACTGTATAGTGGTGTGGTGTTCTCTTTTTATTACATAATCTGCAACTATAGATATAATAAGAAGCATTTTAATAATATTTTTTAATGTTTAAATTGAAGATATTTGTCATGTTTAATAGTTTAAATTGCTTTTATGTTTTAGAACTATATGTATTGGATTCAAGCTTCTTGCACTGTAATTTTACAATGGTGGGGTGTCCCCCTCTCATGCAATATATAAATATAGATGCAATAAGAAGCAACTTATATAATAGTTTCTAATAAATGTATTTTTAATTCTAAGACAACAGTCATGTAAAAATGATTAATTAATTTTATGTTCATTTTTTTGGGGTTATATGTACTTCATTGGAGCTTTCAGTAAACCGAATTGTGGATGGACTAATTTCTTCGTTTGGAAATATAAAAGTGAAACAAAAACTTGCGTTCCACAGAGAGAATAAGTAGGTATTAGGTAATGTAATTAGATGGATGGACATAATGTGTGTTTTATTAGACAGAACGTACGTTCCATTGGAGGCAATTCCGGACGCACAGACTAATAGACGAAATAGACGGAAAGAGCGTGCGTTCCACCATGGATACTTCTGGATACACAGATGCCAGTAATCTAGACAATTATGAAGATATAAAAGACAGAACTAGCTGTTACATACTTATCACCAACTGAGGAAGCCAGCTGATGGCGAAACGCGTTTTGTACTGTAACTACAAAGACTACTTAAGTACTTTCTGATCATTTGATAATTTTTTATTTTATTGGATTTGTGTTTAATAAATTTACTTTTTAATACTATTGAAGTCCTTCTGTCCACCCTTGCTGATTATTATCAGGGTTCTATAGACACAGAAAGAGGGGTGTGGATCTCAGTTAAGGATCCAGGAGCACTTCACACCAGAGCCAGGCTATCCATTGGCTCTATCTTTGTGAGTTGATAATCTTCTCATCTTAACTCATTATTAGATTATTGTTCATACTATCTGCACTATTATCGTGTTAAATATAATTCACAGATTTCTGTATAGTGATACATCAAGGGTATATATCCTCAAGATTTTTATTTAGGTATATCAGAGGGCATAAACACTTATATTGTGTTTGCATGCTTGTTTCATTGTTGGGGTTAAGGGGATCCCTCTCATAAGTGTTGAGCTTATCATATCCATTGTATCATTTTGTACACATTTTTTTCATTTACTTGGGAGAGAAAGCCACTCACAGGTGGGCACAACAGCGAGGGATTTTAGTGCCGCTTGATTTAATTAAAACAGTAATTCTGCAATGTCCAGTGTGTCAGCATGAGCATAACAGACATGTACCAGGGATGGTACGTGGTCAAATAAAGCTCCCTTCTCTCTCCTCCGGTCCGGTCAGCTCCCCTGTCAGCTCCACTGCAAGTCTCGCGAGAGCCGCGGGGTCAGAGCTCCGCGCGGCACTCACACCGCGAGGCTTGCAGTGGAGGAGAAGGGAGCTGACCGGACCGGAGGAGAGAGAAGGGAGCTGACAGGAGCTACAGGAAAGGTAAGTAAACGCTTCCTGCCAGCCCCCCTCCTACACAGCTCATCCACTGGACCACCAGGGAATGAGAGCCTCCCTCCCTGGCTATGTATCAAGCAGGAAGGGGGGACGAAAATAAATATAAATAAAAAAATTAAATAATAATATAATAAAAAAAATTAATATATATATACATATATATATATATAAATATAAATAATAATAATAAAAATGCACACCCCCCACCAAGGCTCTGCCTCACATACACACACTGCACTCATACACACACACTGCATTCATACACACACACACACACTGCACTCATACATACACACACACTGTATTCATACACACACAGTGCACTCATACACACACACACTGCACTCATACACACACACACACACACACACACACACACACACTGCACTCATACACACACACACACACACACACTGTATTCATACACACACTGCATTCATACAAACACACTGCATTATATACACACACACACTGCATTCATTATATACACACACTGCACTCATACACACACTGCACTCATATACACACACACACACACTGCACTCATACACACACACACTGTATTCATACACACACACTGCACTCATACACACACACACACTGCACTCATACACACACAAACACACACACTGCACTCATACACACACTGTATTCATACAAACACACTGCATTATATACACACACACACACTGCATTCATTATATACACACACTGTAAATAAATATTCAATTAATATAATTTTTTGGAAATCTAATTTTATTTAGAAATGTACCAGTAGTTGCTGCATTTCCCACCCTAGTCTTATATTCGAATCAATACGTTTTCCCAGTTTTTGGGGGTAAAATTAGGGGTCTCGACTTATATTCGGGTCGACTTATACTCAAGTATATACGGTAGGTCCGCTTCCTATGAGTAAAAATTGTCAATATGTATGCACGGCTGTGGATACATATTCAGGGTATTTATTGGTTCACCCTTGCAAGAGGGCTACCCAAATAAATACTATTAAAATGTTGGAAACCATGATACAGTACTATGGTCTTCTATTACTGATTCAGAGTGACAATGAAAGTCACTTTAAAGGAAAATTGGTACAAGACTTTTGTGATGAAAACAATGTTAAATGGATATTTCACATACCTTATTATCCTCAAGCAGCTGGTCTGATTGAAAGGATGCATGGGTTGTTAAAACAACAATTGAGAAAACTTGGTGAATGGACAATGCACAAATGGAGAGATAACTTGCCTACAGCCGTGAACATCTTAACCCCTTAAGGACCAAACTTCTGGAATAAAAGGGAATCATGACATGTCACACATGTCATGTGTCCTTAAGGGGTTAAACAATAGGCTACTCTCAGATCATGACACTCTCCTCACTTGAATGATTGCACCCAATATACAAGCTAAACTATATGTAGCAACTAACTGTCACGTATTCATCCGCATATAAAAATGTGATTAATGACATTTACTGTCCTGACAGGAAAAGTTGTGCCGAGCAGCAATCTAATCCACAGGAGAGTTTGTGCTGAGCAGCAATTATGCAAATGGAAACCTAGTAACTGTCTTTGGGGTCAAAGGCCGATTACAGCCTATCAGATCCAGAGGAGCGGTATTTAGGCCCAGTTCTCATCCTGCTCACTGCCCTGTCGTGGTTTCCCTAGTTGTTGTCCGAGAGTGCGTTCCTGATTCAAGTTTCTTCTGGTTTTTGATTTGGCTTTGATTTTGACTTCCCAGTATTCTGGTATCCCTGACTTCTGGCGTTCGCTTATCGTTGTGTCTCTTTCTGTATCCCCTGACCTCGGCAAGTATTCTGACTAGTCTTTGGTACCTTAAGTCCGGTCATTCTACGGCCCGGTAATACGTTACCTATTAGTCATCTGCGTGACACAATTCTACATCCTGGATCAACTAGTAATCCTGACATTACGACATGGCCATAGATCCTTAGAATTGTGTCAGCACATAGCTGCTTGCGAGAGAAAAAAGGCATTCAACACTAGATGCAGGCACTATGAGATCCTTGTTATGCCTTTTGGGCTATGCAACGCACCGGCCGTATTCCAGGATTTTATTAATGATGTACTCAGGGATTATATTTATTCATTTGTCCTGGTTTATTTGGATCAGGGCCAGATTAAGAGCCCAGTGGGCCTGGTGCTGACAATTATGATGGGGCCTAATTACAGAATCTTATCGACCAAAAACACTAAGACAGTCATGCGTCATGTACTTGATGGAGTTGGTGTTGGAGGGAAACTCATAGGATGCAGCTATATGAAAACACATACTCTATGCTAATTCCCATTTCTCCCAGTGTCCCCATGTCTCAGTGTGTCCTGTGTCATTAGGATACTAGGGGACACTGTGAGACATAGGGACACTGAGAGACATAGGGACACAGTGAGACATGGGGACACTGAGAGATCCGGGGACACTAAGACACTTGGGGACACTGGGAGACATAGGGGCACTGAGACACTTGGGGACACTGGGAGACATGGGGGCACTTGTGGATACAGACATGGGAACATTGGGAGACATGGGGACAGACATTTGGGGACACTGGGAGAAATGGGGTCACAGACACTAGGGACACAGAGACATGGGGACACAGACACTGGGAGACATGGGGATAGAGACATTTGGGGAAACTAAGACACTAGGGACACTGAGAGACATGGGAACACAGACACTGGGAGACTAGTGGACACTGTCATAGGGAGACACATTGGGACACTGAGAGACTAGGGACACTGACTGGGAGGCATGGGGACACAGACACTTGGGGACACAGGGAGAAATGGGGGCACTTGTGGACATAGACATTTGGGGACACTGGGAGACATGGGGATACTAGGGACACAGAGACATGGGGACACAGACACTGGGAGACATGGGGACACTGATACACTAGCAACACTGGCTGGGAGACATAGGGACACTGGGAGACATGGGAACACTGAGACACTGGCTGGGAGATATGTGGACACTGGGGGACATGGGGACACAGACATTTGGGGACACTGGGAGCCATGGGGACACTGAGACACTAGGGGCACTGGCTGGGAGACATGGGGACACTGGGAGACATGGAGACACTGTGTATCTAGTGTCTCCGTGTCCCAATGTGTCTCCCTATGACTCACAGCGTCCCTATGTGTCTCAGCGTTCCCAGTGTCCCCATGTTTCCCAGTGTCCCCACGTCTCACAGTGTCCCCTAGTGTCTCAGTGTCCTCCATGTGTCCCCTAGTGTTTCAGTGTCCCCATGTCTCCCTGCTGCCTTTCCCCCCATCCTTCACATACCTGAGCTGTAGTCTGTCTCTGCAGGTTCGGAGCTGCTGTCTGGACTCTCTGTGCTGTATAGCTGCTCCCCCGCGGATAAGTGAGTAGAGAGAGGCAGGGAGATGCTGTAACTTACTATCCCTGTCTCTCTTCACACACACTGACCGCTACTGGCCGGCGCTGGTATTGCAGAGTAATCCGTTTATACTGAGGAAAATATTTGCATTTGTATTGCTGTTATAGACTGTGCCTTAAAATACCAGTCAGATGGCAAACCTAAGAGTAGTATGTTTACAAAAAAAAAGTAAAAAATTATTTTTTTTTTTCAATGGGCCTATTCCATGAGCCTGGGCCTGGAGATGCAGCTCCATCAGCCCCTATGTTAATCCGGCCCTGATTTGGATGATATCATTATTTATTCCCCTGACCTTCAAACCCACCACAAACAGGTCAAGCAAGTATTGCACACTTTACTGGAAATCAAACTTTACTGTAAATTGGAAAAAGGCTTGTTTGATCAGACTGAAGTACAGTTTTTGGGGTATAACATTTCTGCCTCTGGTTTTCAGATGGACCCTAAGAAACTAGGCCAGTACCTAGTGGACTAAAAGCCATCTAAAGATTTATTGGGTTTGCAAACTATTACAGAAGATTTATCAAGGGGTTTTCTTCTGTAATAGCCCCCATCACCAATATGACAAGTAAGGGGGATAGTAGTACGGTATGGTCTAAGGAAGCTAGAGAGGCTTTTGAACTTCTTAAACAAAGGTTTGCTTCTGCCGGCATACTGAAACACCCTGACACCAGCAAACCCTTCATATTGGAAATCGATGCCTCCGAAACTGGGGTAGGGGCAGTAGTCAATACACACCTTTGCATCCTTGTGGTTACTTTTCCAGAGAGTTGTCTCCCGCTGAGCGCAATTATGATATTCGCAACAGAGAATTGTTGGCCATTGTCCTAGCGCTTAAAGAGTGGCGACATCTTTTGGAAGGTTCTAAGGATCCCCTTTTGATCATTACGGACCATAAGAATTTGGTTTATATAGGGCATGCTAAACGTCTATCTTCTAGACAGGCTAGATGGTCTTTGTTTCTGTCTCGCTTTAACTTCCTTATAACTTACAGACCTGGTCCCAAAAATGTGAAGGCTGATGCCTTGTCTAGACAGTTTGATACTGAGTCTTTAAAGGAACACGAGACATCCCCTATCGTGCCTCCTGAATGTATCATCGCTTCTACTGTTCTTTCACTGTCTTCTCCCTTGCTTGGTGCTATAATGGAGGCTCAGTCTCAGCCACCATGCATTAAACCACTGGACAAATTGTTTGTTCCATTAGGTGAAAGAAAGAATGTGCTGAGGGTGTTCCATGACAATGTGACTGCTGGACACCCAGGTATCAATAAATCCATATCTGCGATCACAAGATCATTTTGGTGGGATTCCCTTAAAAATTATGTGAAGGACTATGTGCAGGCTTGTTCAGTTTGTGCTGTTTCTAAGGTCCCTCATAAGCTTCCTTGTGGTTTGTTGCAACCACTTCCTGTACCTAGTGTTCCATGGTCCCACTTGTCAATGGACTTCATCGTTGAACATCCAAGTTCCAATGGCTATACCACCATTTTTATGGTGGTTGACCGTTTCTCCAAGATGGCTCATTTTATTCCACTTAAGAAATTGCCATCCTCTCAAGACCTGGTTCTTATCTTTATACGTGAGATTGTGCGACTGCATGGCATTCCTCACAATATTGTGTCTGATAGGGGCTCTCAGTTTGTGTCTCGGTTTTGGAGTGCTATCAGTAAACAGTTGGGCATTGAATTGTCTTTTTCTTCCGTTTACCATCCCCAAACTAATGGCACGGCTGAGAGGGCTAACCAGTCATTAGAGTTATATCTGCATTGTTTTGTAAATAGCACTCAAGATAATTGGTCCGAATTACTACCCTGGGCCGAGTTTGCTAGGAACAATGCTACCCATGACTCTTCTGGACACAGCTTTTTCTTTGTTAATAACGGTCGTCATCTGTCAGGGTACCTGAAGTCTCTACCTCGGAGGAGGTTAGACTTTCAAACGGCCGTCCTCTCAGCTCCAATCCAATCCTCACAGCTCTCATAGCCGTTCACATGCCGGCCGCGATAGCCCCGCTTCCTTTTAGGACGCGGCGCTCAGGAGCCGACGTCATGACGGCAATCACATCCCGACCTGTCAATCTAGTTCTAAACAACGAATCAGGGCTCGGCAAGGGCGGAGTCATCAATTAAAGAACCAAGGTATAAAAGAGGGATGTGTGTAATGGTTCATTGCCCTGTCGTGGTTCTAGCTTGTCTGGTCACTCAGTGCTCTTATTACTATTGTCTATTTGGTTCTGACTCGGCTTGTACTTTCGTTCCTGCTTACCTCTCGTGTCCTTTGACCTCGGCTCGTCTCTCGCTTACCTGTTCTCTCGTTCCCTCGACCTCGGCTTGTCTCTGACCATTCTTTGCTTTTCTCCTTACGTTAGTCCGGCCATTCTAAGGTCCGGTATACGTACCTATCTCCTGTTTGTATTCTGCATGTTGGATCCCTGTCCCGATCCTGACATCATCCTACTGTCCTGCCGTCTGTTTTCTCCAAGACAACTATCCCTGCTTTGGATGATCGCCTTTCTTCTATCCGTGATGCTTGGACCAAAGTTCATTCCGCTCTCAAAACTGCGGCTGATCGCTTCAAGTTCTACGGGGTGCCAACCACGTTTACCAAGTGGGTGACAGGGTATGGTTATTATTGTGCAACATCAAATTGAAATAATATTTCTCTCTTATTTTCAATTTATCTCTAAAGGTTACCCCTCGTTAAACCCCTCTCCCTCCCCCTCTGGTTTTATTTTACTCTGTGTGATTTAATTAGAGCTAGACTCCTTTCTAGCTTCTTAACCTATGTATTAAAAGTTATATTTTAACTTCATTATAGGCCATTGGACAGAATATTTCTCTCTTGTCTTCAGGTATTGAACGTTATGCTTATTATGCTTACCTCAATCTCACCAGGCCTCACTCAGCCTTTTTCCACTCAGCCCATATATCAAATATGGGTTTGTCTTTATTATTTTTTTAACCCATGTAAGATCCTCAATACGCATACGCTCCCCATTTACATTACAGACAGCAACACGTTTATACTATTCCACGACATCTAGCAGGATGTTGACTTTCTGTTGCACTTTCTGTCTTCTCCGTAGAAGTAGAAGTATTCACCAATATGCGTAATAAGATTCAAAAGCTGACCTCCGCGCCTACAGGTACAGATAATTTCAACTTGTATTAAACCACAGTCTCTTCCTATCAATTAAGGGTACGTTCTAGTTAAATTCTTTTAAGCACTAATTTCCCCACTCCCCCTTTCTAATAAAAAAAAAAAACACGAGTCCTAAATCTAATTGAGTCTCCATAGTTCAAATCATAGATAGAGCCTCTCACTGCCACTTGGCAACTAGCAGGGCCTCACCTGTCACCTATTATCTAAGGTCTTCGCCTTTCAGCACTAGTTAGCAAGCCAGTTCTACACGAAGGATGATATTGTCAGTTTTTAGATATATGCTAATTGCTATTTTCTTCAGGATGTCACAAGAATCAACACGACCTGTCCCTCCAAGATATCCCCACCAGGCCCAGCACACCCATCAGACCAGGGCCCCCCACAGAATCCCTTGTTCTAGCTACCTCCGGGTCCCTAAGATCATGGGCCATACCAAATTAGTGGCAGAGCTACGTCATAGAAGTATCCCTTTTCCCGGCTTTGGCTAGGAAGGCAGAACTCTACAAATTGCTAACCGCTCAGTCCAGTGCTCTCAGACCCGGCACAAGTTCACAGGGTCCCCACTCCAGGGGAAACGCAAGACACTTTGTCTTCTATCCTGTCGACCCTACAGGCCTTAAATGAAAGACTGTCAAACCTAGAAACAGCCATCTCTACTCCAGGCAACCCACGTGGCCCATCAGTTACACTACAAGCAACCCTAAACACACAGGTTAGCAAAATCAATACCCCCCTCCCACCACATCACACACAATTTCTTCTGCTCACTTGGTTCCATCTTCTATTAAAAAATACTTTTTTGACGGCAAAGACATCAACCTGGTATCCCTCCTTATCTCTTCGCAGAACATCCTAGAAAATAGAACATTTAATTATGGAGATATTTCAGTGGTTCTCAAAACTAGAGACCCACGATTAAACAAAAATGTTCTATCCCCGAATTCGTCATCGCCTTCTGTATATACATGGATGTCATCTGCTCTGTATACCCCCAAAGGCGGGAAGAATTGGACGTCTATCTGCCCAAGGTGGTGGACTTAGGGCTTAAGTATGGGGGCTTCGCCTTTTATGACTACCACAAGTCAGTGTCAGCCAAGGCAACAGCACATCTGGCCCAGTTCAACATCTCAATAGACTGGAATCAACTGGACACAGAACTGTTCTGCCGACATTTTGCAGCATGAAGCCCCCATCCTGTGCAGCAGACATGTGCAATTTGTTTCGATCCGAATTTAAATTTGGACGAATCTCGTCAATTCAGACATTTGGATGCTTCTGAATGTCCGAATCGGCGAATTTCCGAATTTCCGAAGAACCGAACTGAATTGCCGAAGTGCCGAATTTCGGAAGTGCCAAAGTGCTTCCGATTTCTGAAAAGTTGCAAAACAGGAGAGGGAGGGAAAATTAAAGGAATGATGATAGGAATCTAACCCTTACTCTAATCCTAACCCTAATCCTAACCCTACTCCTAACCCTACCCCTAACCCTAACTCCACCAACTTGTGCCCCTGCAAAGCAGACCCCTCCACATCCCACCCCACTACTAACCCAACCGTCAGTCAAGACAAAGGACAAAGGGATAAGCTTGGCACGCCTATAGTATTCCTTGGCAAGGTACAGGTGTGCAACAATTTTAATGCCGGCACATGCAATTACAGTGCATGCAGGCTGTTGCACATATGCTCACTCTGCTTTAGAGCACACACAAAGTCCATGTGCCCCTCCAAGCTTTTCCCAAATAAATGACTAACGGAGGTCAATATCGATGCACTGGCCTACCACCTACGCACTCACCCCTCCCCTCACCTGGTGGATTTTTTGGTGTCAGGGTTCTCTAAAGGTTTTCACAGGTTTTCAGGTCTGCTTGCACTCCCCTCAGGCACTTTGGAATGCCCAAACTTCCTATCAGCTTCCAATGATCCAAATACAGTGGATAAATTGTTACTCAAAGAAACCCAGGCAGGTTTTATGATAGGACTGTTTGGCGTACAAGTCCTATTGGGTTGGTTACCAATAAATCTTCCAATAAAAAATGATTGATTATAGATCTCTCTGCTCCTCATTCCTCTCATAACCCCAGCATCAATTCACTTATACATGCTGAAGAGTTCTCCCTCCACTATGCCACAGTAGATAATGCCATACATGCCATCCAGTGGAAGGACATATATAACTTTGCAACCCGACTAACGTTTGTTTCCAGGAACAGCCCCAAAAAGTTCGACATCTTTGAAGAAACTCTCTGCCGGCTGCTCCTGAATGTTGTTAGGTGTCCAACAGTAATACATTACTTAGATGATTTTTTGTTGGTTGAAGCAGGCTCTCAAACACCACGTAGCATCCTTAGCACCACAGGTCTCTTCGCAACACTAGGTGTCCCTCTGTCCCCTGACAAAACTCTAGGTCCTACGACAAAATAGTTTTTTCTGGGTATATCACTAGACACAGTGTCCTTTCAAGCAAGCCTCCCCAACGAGAAATTGGTTTGCATCAGGGAAGAATTAGATCTATTCCTTTGAAATAGTTCCTGGACGCGGAAGGATCTCCAGTCTTTACAGTGATCCCTTTATTTCGCTATGCGGGTTATTCCACAGGGTAGATCTTTCATCTCCAGGTTACTGTGCCTCTTACCTGGCGTGCCCGACAACTATAGTGCTCAACCCACCAGCTAGGGCCAGTTTTGCTCATGTGGTAGAATTTTATTTTAGAATGCAACGATGTCTCCATGTTCATTCCCCCACAATCCAAGCAATCCCCCGTAATATGGACAGACGCAGCAGCCCACACTGGGTTCGCTGCAATCTTTGGGTTTTCTACAATCTTTGGGTTCACTACAATCTTTGGACAACCATTGGTTTAGGGACAGTTGGCCCAAAGACACAGTTGCCTTGCCAGCCTTTAGAGAAACTTCGGCCTTATTCGAAATCTATCCTTTTTCTTCAATATATATTAATGAGGATCCTATGGCAAGAGATATGCATATGATTGCTGCAACAAACTTGCAGATAACTTGTGATTGGATAACTCGAGACAAGGTGCTACAGCTATTAAAGAAAATTAATGTAAATAAAGCTCCGGGGCCTGACGGTATCCACCCACGAGTACTTAAGGAGCTAAGTGGGGAAATAAGTGAACCTCTGTATTTCATTTTTCAAGATTCTTTTGTTTCAGGTATTGTACCGGAGGATTGGAGGAAGGCAGATGTTGTTCCTATATTTAAAAAGGGTTCAAAATCCTTGCCTGGAAATTATAGACCTGTGAGCTTAACTTCTGTGACTGGGAAATTATTTGAATGGCTATTAAGGGATAATATTCAGGAATTCATTGGGAAGAACTGTGTTATTAGCAATAATCAGCATGGTTTTATGAAACATAGGTCATGTCAAACTAACCTAATTGCATTCTACGAAGAAGTAAGTAGAAATATAGATCAGGGTGTTGCAGTGGATGTGATCTACTTGGATTTTGCCAAGCAATTTACACCCTAAATGGTAGTGAACTAGGGATAACCACACACGAGAAGGATTTGGGAATTGTTATAGACAACAAATTAGGTAGCAATATGCAATGTCAATCTGCCGTTGCTAAGGCCAGTAAGGTTTTGTCATGTATAAATAGGGGCATAAATTCTCGAGATGAAAATATAATTTTGCCTCTTCATAAATCGCTGGTAAGACCACACCTTGAATATGCTGTGCAACTTTGGGCACCTGTTCTAAAGAAGGATATCATGGCACTAGAAAAAGTGCAGAGACGAGCTACAAAATTGATAAAAGGAATGGAGCATTTTAGTTATGAAGAAAGGTTAAAAAATTTAAATCTCTTCAGTTTGGAAAAACGGCGCCTTAGAGGGGATATGATAACATTATACAAATATATTCGGGGCCAGTACAAACCATTATCTGGAAATCTATTCATAAACAGGGCTATACATAGGACACGAGGTCACACATTTAGGCTTGAAGAAAGGAGATTTCATCTAAGGCAAAGAAAAGTTTTTTTTACAGTAAGAGCAATAAGGATATGGAATTCATTGCCGGAAGAGGTGGTTTTGTCAGAGTCTGTACAGATATCTAAATTGCAATTGGATAAATACTTGCAAAAACATAACATACAGGGATACAATTTCTAATTAGTGGGCTAATAGCTGCTTGATCCAAGGAGACATCTGACTGCTATTTTGGGGTCAAGAAGGAATTTTTTCCTAGTTTGTTGCAAAATTGGAAGCGCTTCAGACTGGGTTTTTTGCCTTCTTTTGGATCAACAGCAAAAGCATATGTGAGGAAGGCTGAACTTGATGGACGCAAGTCTCTTTTCAGCTATGTAACTATATATGTAACTATGTAACTATCATGACAGCGGCCCATACACGGGGTCATCTTTGGTCTGGCAATGCGGTCAACTGTTTCACAGACAATTTGGCGGCTTGCGAGATACTCAATAAAGGGCGCTCCTCCTCATTAACCATCATGAGGCTGATCTGAAAATTTACTTGGTTGGCTCGCCGCCAGATTGCAATTTTACTTAGTTTGTGAACACGTCCCAGGAGTAAATAACACAGGAGCTGACACTCTATCCCAATATAATTTACAGGAATTTTTAAAGTTACATCCCTCCGACAACAACCATCCATCCAGAATACCGTCATTCCAAGGACTAATCATGGACTGACAGAATTGTTGAGTGACACCCAATCACTGTCACTCAACGCTCTTATGACAGGGCATTAACCGTATTCCAAACATTTGTTTTAGAATTCCACATACGAGAAAATTATTCCATCGAGACCATAGTGGGTTTTGCCTCTTTTTGTCACCTAGATCTTAAATTAGGTCACAACACCGTTAAATTATACCTTACAGGCATACAACATCACATTCTCACCACTTTTTCCAATCACCCTCCTTTTCTTTCCTCATACTACATCAAAACTATCCTAAAAAGAATTAATAAAACAGTCCGCCCTCCCACAACCACTAGACTACCTATAGACGGTCCTATATTCAGGAACCTATGCAGCATTTTGGACTCTAACCCCTTTGATACAACAAAAAAGGATACCGCACTCTGTATAAATACTGCTTTGAAGCTAATTCTTGCAAAAATAGATTTATTAAATAACTAAAGCACAGTGCACCCCTTCGTACATTGCACCACCATCTCTATCAGAGATTTTCTTTGGAGAGATTTTTTACTAGATGATAAATTCACTGCATACTTAGACTTTATACGTATATTCTACTATCTATACCTATGGCCACCTTCGCATACTCAGAAGGGGACATTAATCGGATTACTGCAGCATTGAAAGGGACTAGGGACTTTCTCACCACGGACAGTGAGAGAAATATTGCCTCTAAACTAGAGAGAGAATTGAAGAAAAAAATCAGTTGGGAATTACACATTAATACTTTGGGGGAGTATGTGAGACAGAAACGTATCCCAAGGGGTCTAAGAGTTAGATTACATCCTACTCTTGGCAAGGATAACCCGGATCATTGCGAGACCTGGTACAGAATATTGAACAAGTGCTCAGTGGATTTGATGGTTTTAACCATCGACACACTACAAAAGGAACTGGTGAAGTTAATTAAAGAGATAGCAACGGTAGAGAGGGAGTTGGAATCATCAACTGCCCAAACAGAATTGGAGAAACTCAAGAAGGACATAGAGGATAAATTGATACAATACCAGAGAGATACAGAGGAGTATAAAAAGAGGAAGTTTCAAAGGGATACTAACGACTACCAGAAGGATCAGGTGTATACGTGGTATCGTAATAATTATAGACAATTCAGGACAGATAGGGAGAAACCTAACACCAGATGGCGACAGAACTCAGACACACCATCCACGTCTTCCTCTGCCTCTTCCTCTTATGGAACCACTTTTTTAGGCCAAACCACCGATCACAGAGACCAATCAGGAGGGGGGGTCACCACGAGAGGAAAATCAGACAGGAGGCGGGAGAAGCTCCCCAACAACAGGAGGAAAAACTGATATATAACCTCTCAGATGCTGAGAGAGACACACAGAGCCAAACGGGAAATACGGATATATTAACGGAGACAACACGACGGACGCTCTCTTCCACGGAACAATCCATCTCACTAGACACAGACTTTGACCATGATTGGTCCGCCTGGTCCCTTATCTTCGCTTCTGGCTCTCATAAAATTAACCAATGTTGGTCCGCAACCCGAATAGTCATTACGGGGTCCACATTTGGGATGGCCATGGATATATTTCATTGGTACACCACTGGGCCATTGAAGGGATCGTTGGATTCCGAGCGCGCAGCCCGTTACAGCACCCCACCGCCTGCTACAGCATCTCATCAAAGGTAAAGAGACCCTCTACAATAAACGAGCAAACAAGGAAGGAGCCTGGAGGACGCACTGGACAAAGGAGGGCTGACTACATGTTCCTCTATCCTGGCACAGACCGGAGATAATCCCTTGGACGCAGATACAACCAACAGATGATACAGGGAATCCTCTGGCCTCTAACTGTGGTGAGATCTAACCATTAAACACTTGGAGTAATAGCTGCATACAATCATCAGTGTACACACATTTGGACTGTAAATACTTTTTTCATTTTTTCTCATTTTTTCTTATTTTTTCTTTTTTCTTTTTCATTTTTTTTGGACATTTTCTTTGCTTTTTCATATATATTTTTTCTATATTACTGATGAATTTTTCTGTATAGTGTATATAAGAGATAGAGGGCTCTCTATCATTTAGTGCCTCTGTGCACTTTACTTGATTATCTATTGCGGTTTATATTGGGGGCTTTCTGTATATATTTATTATTGTTTAGGTGCTATGGTAGGATTGTAGATATATTTTGTCATTAATTATACCTTTACGATATTCTATTTGCTTTAGTTATTTAATAAATCTATTTTTGCAAGAATTAGCTTCAAAGCAGTATTTATACAGAGTGCGGTATCCTTTTTTGTTGTATATATTATTGGGAGGTACCAGGAGTGGGTTACCCGGATATCCAGCACCTGTTAGATGGAAGAGTGCCTGTACATATCTCTTTATTGTATCTAACCCCTTTGATAGACAGACTAATTCAGTCATAAAGGTTGCAAGATGAGACGTCAAGAGCTATAGTGTGGTCAAAAGGGACTTACTATGAAAAATCCAATAGAATGGATACGCTCTTAGCCAAATCACTCTGCCTGAGGCAGAGGAACACCTATATCACAAAAATTAAATATACTTTAGGTAAATACCATACAGATCCTACCAATATAGCTCAGGTTTTTACTACTACACCAAACTATATAACCACTCTTGCGGGGACGCTAGCGAACAGCTGAGCGGAGTGGACAACATCCGCATGTTCCTATCCCGATTGTCCCTCCCTAACCTGCTGGGTGAGGACTCGGATAACCTACGAAAGCAGATCTCGGCTGAGGAGATAGATGCAGCCATATCTACTTTAAAAGGCCCAGATGGCTTTGAGGGCAGCTACTATAAGACATTTCGCGAAGAACTCACCCCACATCTGGAGATGTGGCTTAATGATCTCATGGAAGGGGCCACGCCAGATAGGGACATGTCATTAGCAGACATCGTACTCTTACCAAAACCCGGAAAGGATGACTCGGCCCCGGAAAACTACCGCCCGATATCTCTAATAAATCATGATTCTAAAATTTTGGTGAAGATCCTAGCTAGCAGATTGAACCTGATACGTTTGATACACCCAGACCAGGTAGATTTTGTGCCTGGCAGGCAACTACTCAAGAACACCAGGCAAAATATTGATCTTATCTGGAGGCAGGCCGCTAGTGGGATTCTGACCTTGATATTGTCACTCGACGCCGAGAAGGCCTTCGTTAGGGTCAAGTGGCCTTATTTATTTGAGGTGCTTGGACATTTCGGCATCCCGAGTCCATTTATATCTGCAATCCATGCAATGTACTCTGATGTTAAAGCACAGGTTCGGATATCGTGAGCGAAGATGGTGCCATTTCGTTTAGGTAACGGTACTAGGAAGGGATGCCCTCTGCTACCTCTGTTATTTGCCCTTTCTTTGGAACCCCTCTTACAAACGATACCCAACAACTCGGATATTAAGGTAATTATGGTCGGAGGACAGCAATATGTCGTATCGGGATTCGCCGACAATATCTTACTGACACTGACCAATCCGAAAGATTTGATGGCGGCACTGACGAACGTTTTAGAAACATATAGTAAACTGGCTGGGTATAAAGTGAACTTGAATAAATCAAGCGCGCTCCTTATGAGCAAGATAGAAGCAGACATAGCTCACATAGGCAAAACTTATGGCGGCACTGATGAACGTTTTAGAAACATATAGTAAACTGGCTGGGTATAAAGTGAACTTGAAAAAATCAAGCGCGCTCCTTATAAGCAAGATAGAAGCAGACATAGCTCACATAGGCAAAACTTACAAGTTACATATAGCTTGGTATCATATCAAGTACTTAGGAGTTCGATTGGCGGCAGACCCTGCTCAATTATTTCAACAAAATTATGTTCCTATGATTCAAACCTTAATGGAAGACATGGAGAAGTGGGTAGATAAGCCAATCTCTTGGATTTGTCGAATACATTTTGTGAAAATGAATGTTCTCCCTAGAATACTGTTCCTCTTCCAAGCCCTCCCGGTCAGATTGACTAAGTCTAACTTAAGAGCACTCCAACAGGCTATCGGAAAATTCATCTGGCAGAACAAGAAACATAGAGTATCATGTAATGTTCTTTATAGAGCAAAAATAAGGGGAGGTTTGGGCTTGCCGAACCTCTACTTTTACTATTTAGCGACCCAGCTAACCCAAATAGCGCTATGGCACTCTCCTCCGGAGGAGAGACGGTGGATGGACTTGGAGTCTTCTCTCCTGGGTTCAGATATCCCTAAATTCTTCATGTGGGTTCCTAGGGACCATAGACCAACTTTACATATAGAATGCCCAGCTATTTTAAACTCTTTGAAATTATGGGACGCCACATCATCAAAATATGGTTTATCTTCTCCCTCTTCTCCGCTAACCCCTTACCTGAGGAATACATTGTTTATCCCAGGGATGGATGCAAGGGATTTTAGAGGTACACAGAGGTACATCTATATGAAGGCGGATCGGTTATAACATTCGAGGAATTGAAAACCAGGGCCCTCTGACTTTTTTCGCTACCTCCAGCTTCGGGATTACGCCCAAAACCCAGCGATTAAAAAAGCTGCATTATGACAGGGACATGACACAAGCCAACATAATTCTACTCCCTAAACCAGGTAAAGATCATGCCCTACCAGAAGCATATCGACCCATTTCCCTCATCAATCACGATAGCAAAATATTTGCCATGATACTCGCAGGGAGACTAAACCCATTCTTAGCGCTCCTAATCCAAGCTGACCAAGTAGGTTTCATCCCGGGCAGACAGCTCTTCGACAACACTCGCCGCAACATAGACACAATTTGGAAACTAGCAGCATCAAAAACACCATCCCTGGCTCTTTCCCTAGACACGGAAAAAGCCTACGACCGGGTAAAATGGCCATACATGTTTGCACTACTGCAATTCTTAGGGTTCCCTCCCCCCTATATCACCGCAGTCCGGGCACTATACACCAATGTATCAGCACA
This sequence comes from Pelobates fuscus, assembly GCF_036172605.1. NCBI lineage: Eukaryota > Metazoa > Chordata > Amphibia > Anura > Pelobatidae > Pelobates > Pelobates fuscus. The sequence continues at coordinate 255,626,796 of NC_086317.1, read as the reverse complement.
AATTAAAATAACCCCACTATTCACTATAGGAAACGGCACCCGACAGGGATGCCCACTATCCCCCTTACGCTTTGTGCTGACCCTTGAACCCCTCCTACAGGCAATAAGAGAACACCCCCTGATTTCAGGAATAAAAATGGAAGACAACGAATTCCTATTCTCAGGATACGCCGACGATGTCCTCCTCACCTTAACCAACCCCATTCCCTCCATGTGTGCGCTGCTTCCACTCCTCCAGACATATAGCACTATCTCAGGGTATAAAGTCAACATGGGGAAATCCAGTGCACTCCCCATGAACCTCCCAGAGATGGACATCGCCCAATACACGACAGACTACCACATCCATATTTTGCCTACATCTCTCACGTACTTAGGCATCAAACTACCGGCGGATCCCATCGCACTACACAGATTAAACTTCCCATGATCAACACGCTCATATCGGACATGGAAACCTGGGCAGACAAACCCATATCCTGGTTAGGGAGAATTCACTCCGTTAAAATGAATATCCTCCCTTGGATATTATTCCTGTTTCAAGCCCTACCCATCCCCATTATGAAACAAGACCTCACCCCCTTACAACAATCAATAGACCGGTTCATATGGCAGAAAAAAAAGATGCAGAGTATCCCGTAACATTCTCTATCCCCCTAAGGCGAGCGGAGGTCTGGGACTACCCGACTTGCACTTTTACTACTTACCTGCCCAACTGACTCAAATAGCCCTATGGCACTCCCTTCCTGAAACCTGTGGATGGGTCGACCTAGAATCCCTATTCATGAAATCAGACCTCTCACAATTTTACATCTGGACCCCAAGAGACCACAGATCATTACCAAGAACTACATGCCCATCCATTACAAATTCTATTCAACTATGGGACAAGTTCGCCCTTAAGTACGAACTTATGTCCTCACCCTCCACCCTCACCCCAATATACAGAAACAGCGCCTTTATAACAGGCATGAGGCCCTGGGTCTTTAAAGGCCTAGAGCACACTGGCCTCCAGAGAGTTCACCAACCATATGTGGGTGACTCTGTAGTCTCTTTCCCGGAACTACAAACCAGAACAACCCTATCCCCCTCGGATTTTGTTAGTTATCTCCAACTCCGAAACTATGCTAACCTACTGACTGTGAAAGCAGCTGCCAAAACGGAACCAACGTTCTTCGAAAAAATTTGCCACACAGAGGCCTACCGACGGGTCATGATCACCCTGCTCTACTCCCACCTCTGTTCCACCACAAACGACTGGGGAAACCTACATTACACTGACAAATGGGAATCTGATTTAGGCGAAACCTTAGAGGGTATCGACTGGCAAGACGTGGGAGGCCAACTCAAAAACCTCTATATGCATCACGATGCAAGATCAATCCTACAAGACAATGTTTCAGTGGTACACCACACCAGTCCAATTATATCACATGAAAAAGACACCCACAGATCTCTGTTGGCGAAACTGCGGAGCTAAGGGGACATACATTTTGCTTGCCCCAGTGTGACATTGTTTTGGAGAGGCATCTCCAACTGGTCTAAACCAGAACAATTATTGTTCAATAAATTCACCCTAGCAGCTAGACGGGCCTTAGCCCAAACCTGGCTACGACCCACCACACCCCCCATAACTACAGTACTCAACAAAATGAAAGAATGCCACATTATGGACAAAATGACTGCCCAAATACGGAGCTCTATGAAGACATTCTCCAAGATGGGGGAACCCTGGGAAAACTATATTGACAAACAACAAACAGGACAATAAAACCGACTAACGACCAACTAGACGACACACCGACCAAAACGCCATTCCAAACCTACCCGCTTGCGGTACCTCGGTCTACTGCACTTCTTTATAAGCAACAGAAACACAACAATGTTACCCTTATGAAACTCACAGTTAATTATTGTTAAAGGGACACTATAGTCACCTGAACAACTTCAGCTTAATGAGGTTGTTCAGGTGAGTGCTACAGCTACCCGGAGCCTTTTTCTTGTGAGCACTGTATTTTCTGAGAAAATGCAGTGTTTACATTGGAAGCTTGGAACACCTCTTGTTGCAGTCAATCAGACGGCCACCAGAGGGACTTCCGAGTTCAGAGGCCCTAAAAAGGCCTCTCGTCCAATGCATTCTGGGTGAATGCATCAGACGGGCTATCAGCACACAAAGCACTGTGAACGCGCTTTGTGTGCTGATAGCCTGTCAGCACTGCTGTGGGCGTGGCTTCAGCTGACAGCTTCAGCTTCAGCTGACAGCTGAAGCCCGAACCCACAGGGACGCTTACTGTCCACAATAGTGGTTGAAGGGGGGGGGGGAGACCTACTCTCCTTCCCCCCCCCGGCCCCCACCGCTGTGCGGCGGGTGGGGGCCCTAAAATTATCAATAAGGGGGGGACCTACTGTCCCCCCCCCCGGCCCCCACCCCTGTGCGGCGGGTGGCGGCCCTAAAATTATCAATAAGGGGGGGACCTATTGTCCCCCCCCGGCCCCCACCCCTGAGCGGTGGGTGGGGGCCCTAAAATTATCAATAAGGGGGGGACCTACTGTCCCCCCCCGGCCCCCACCCCTGTGCGGCGGGTGGGGGCCCTAAAATTATCAATAAGGGGGGGACCTACTGTCCCCCCCCGGCCCCCACCCCTGTGCGGCGGGTGGGGGCCCTAAAATTATCAATAAGGGGGGGACCTATTGTCCCCCCCCGGCCCCCACCCCTGAGCGGTGGGTGGGGGCCCTAAAATGATCAATAAGGGGGGGGACCTACTGTCCCCCCCGGCCCCCACCCCTGTGCGGCGAGTGGGGGCCCTAAAATTATCAATAAGGGGGGACCTACTGTCCCCCCCGGCCCCCACCCCTGTGCGGCGGGTGGGGGCCCTAAAATGATCAATAAGGGGGGGGACCTACTGTCCCCCCCGGCCCCCACCCCTGTGCGGCGGGTGGGGGCCCAAAAATTATCAATAAGGGGGGACCTACTGTCCCCCCCGGCCCCCACCCCTGTGCGGCGGGTGGGGGCCCTAAAATTATCAATAAGGGGGGACCTACTGTCCCCCCCCGGCCCCCACCCCTGAGCGGTGGGTGGGGGCCCTAAATACAAAGGGGGGGGACCCTAGTTAACCCTCCCCCCCCAAAAAATTTTTTTTATCTCCCTACCTACCCCCCTCACCCTAAAAATAATGAGGGGGGGAACATTAACTAAAAACCTGTAAAAAAAAAAAAATAAAAAGAGATAAAAAAAACTTACCATTCGATGTTTTCTTTCTTCTAAAATCTTCTTTCTTCAGCCCAAAAAAGGCCAAATAAAAATCCATAATAACCGACGCAATTAAAAAAAAAAAAAAAAAAAAAAACGAGCGCAAAAAAAAAAATCCATCTTCACCCATGGAGGGCTCCGCGCAGACTGAGCTCCGCAGGGTGGGGAAGGCTTATAAAGCCTTGCCCGCCCTGCAATTAGGCTAAGAACACTCTGATTGGTGGGTTTAAACCAATCAGAGTGCTCTTTGTCATTTTACAAGCGTGGGAAAGTTCTTTGGAATTTTCCCACGCTTGTAAAATGACACAGAGCACTGTGATTGGATGGATTTCAAGCCATCCAATCACAGTGCTCTGTGTCATTTTACAAGCGTGGGAAAGTTCTTTGGAATTTTCCCACGCTTGTAAAATGACACAGAGCACTGTGATTGGATGGCTTGAAACCCATCCAATCAGAGAGCTCTGTGTCATTTTACAAGCGTGGGAAAATTCCAAAGAACTTTCCCACGCTTGTAAAATGACAAAGAGCACTGTGATTGGATGGCTTGAAATCCATCCAATCACAGTGCTCTGTGTCATTTTACAAGCGTGGGAAAATTCCAAAGAACTTTCCCACGCTTGTAAAATGACAAAGAGCACTGTGATTGGATGGCTTGAAATCCATCCAATCACAGTGCTCTGTGTCATTTTACAAGCGTGGGAAAGTTCTTTGGAATTTTCCCACGCTTGTAAAATGACACAGAGCACTGTGATTGGATGGATTTCAAGCCATCCAATCACAGTGCTCTTTGTCATTTTACAAGCGTGGGAAAGTTCTTTGGAATTTTCCCACGCTTGTAAAATGACACAGAGCACTGTGATTGGATGGCTTGAAATCCATCCAATCACAGTGCTCTGTGTCATTTTACAAGCGTGGGAAAATTCCAAAGAACTTTCCCACGCTTGTAAAATGACAAAGAGCACTCTGATTGGTTTAAACCCACCAATCAGAGTGTTCTTAGCCTAATTGCAGGGCGGGGCAAGGCTTTATAAGCCTTCCCCCGCCCTGCGGAGCTCAGTCTGCGCGGAGCCCTCCATGGGTGAAGATGGATTATTTTTTTTTGCGCTCGTTTTTTTTTTTTTTTTTTTTTTAATTGCGTCGGTTATTATGGATTTTTATTTGGTCTTTTTTGGGGCTGAAGAAAGAAGATTTTAGAAGAAAGAAAACATCGAATGGTAAGTTGATTTTATCTCATTTTTTCTTTTTTACAGGTTTTTAGTTAATGGTCCCCCCTCATTATTTTTAGGATGAGGGGGGTAGGTAGGGAGATATTTTTTTTTGGGGGGGGGGAGGGTTAACTAGGGTCCCCCCCCTTTGTATTTAGGGCCCCCACCCACCGCTCAGGGGTGGGGGCCGGGGGGGACAATAGGTCCCCCCCTTATTGATAATTTTAGGGCCCCCACCCGCCGCACAGGGGTGGGGGCCGGGGGGGGACAGTAGCTCCCCCCCCTTATCGATCATTTTAGGGCCCCCACCCGCCGCTCAGGGGTGGGGGCCGGGGGGGGCAGTAGGTCCCCCCCCTTATCGATCATTTTAGGGCCCCCACCCGCCGCTCAGGGGTGGGGGCCGGGGGGGGCAGTAGGTCCCCCCCCCTCATTGATAATTTTAGGGCCCCCACCCGCCGCACAGGGGTGGGGGCCGGGGGGGGACAGTAGGTCCCCCCCTTATTGATAATTGTAGGGCCCCCACCCGCTGCTCAGGGGTGGGGGCCGGGGGGGGACAGTAGGTCCCCCTCATTGATAATTTTAGGGCCCCCACCCGCCGCACAGGGGTGGGGGCCGGGGGGGGGACAGTAGGTCCCCCCCTTATTGATAATTGTAGGGCCCCCACCCGCCGCACAGGGGTGGGGGCCGGGGGGGGACAGTAGGTCCCCCCTTATTGATAATTGTAGGGCCCCCACCCACTGCTCAGGGGTGGGGGCCGGGGGGGGACAGTAGGTCCCCCCCTCATTGATAATTTTAGGGCCCCCACCCGCCGCACAGGGGTGGGGGCCGGGGGGGGCAGTAGGCCCCCCCCCTCATTGATAATTTTAGGGCCCCCACCCGCCGCACAGGGGTGGGGGCCGGGGGGGGACAGTAGGTCCCCCCCTTGATTGATAATTTTAGAAAGCGAGCTGAGCTGTCAGTTAGACAGCTCAGCTCGCGAACGCGGTAAAGCGCTCAGGTTCTTCATAGGGCGGCATTCAATGCCGCTCTATGAAGAACGCGATTGGTGCAGCGCGAAGCCGTCCCATTGGGCCCCGCGATTTCGTCATTTTGACGAAAAAGGGGGCGCGGCCTAGCGGGGAGCTCGGCGCTGGAACGGAGGTAAGTTTTTAATATAAAAACACCGAAAATTTTTTTTTAATTAATGAAAGTTCATATAAAAGCAAGAAGAAAGGCTGGGGGACCTGTCTTTCTTGCTTTTATATGGTGACTATAGAGTCCCTTTAATTGTGTTACATGTTGACAAAAAAAAAACAACCTTTGACAGACAGTAAACATGCCACATGTGAAAGTATGACATGCCATGTATATCTTTTTTTCTGTATCAACCACTGCTATCTGAACCATGATCTGGCTTTTGCACAAGCCTTACATACATTGGATATGCCACAACATCTGTCATTACAAAAATAAAGAATTATAAAAAAAAAAAAAAGCTGCATTTACACCACTCACATTTTTTGAAAAGATGTGCATTGGAGAACACTTGCCTAGAGGCTTGATTACTAGCCTATACGCACACCTAAGCACAAACACATCAGAATGGGGGAAGCTTATATATGTAGCCCAATGGGAGGCAGATTTAAATGAGGTATTGGAGGGCATAGAGTGGCAAGAAATCTGGGAAGCTGCCGTGACTTCATCTATATGTGTCTCTTTGCAGGAACAAGCTTATAAGACTATGTTTAGATGGTACGCTGCCCCGGCGAAACTTTGCAGAATTAATAAAATACCAACAGACTTATGTTGGAGAGGGTGCGGCCAAAAGGGGACTTATATACATATGTTGTGGGACTGCTCAGAGGTACAAAAATACTGGAAACAGATCGCGGAGTTGCTGCGGGATGTCTTCGACAGGGATATTAAACTAGACCCCTGGGTGTTCCTCCTGGCCAGGTCTATGGATGACTGGTCCAGAATGGAACAGAAACTAATACACAAAGTGAATTTGGCAGCCAGGAGGGCCTTAGCTCAGGTTTGGCTACAGAGGGAGTCTCTCCCACTTACAGCATCAGGGGTACTACAAAGAAGTTTGAAAATTGTCTGGGGCCCGTGGATAGACAGCTATGTGGGTAATTAGGAGGTGGGTGGGGTGGGTCCATTCCCCCACATACCGCTCTCCTTGCAAAAGATTAGCGATAGCCGCTGAAATCGCCCCCTATTCTTCCCTTATGGGGGGGGGGGGACTTTAAGGATCCCTCTGGGGGATTCAAACGGAATGGATCGCCCCATAGAATTGATGTAGATTAATTTAGAAATAAGCAAATATGTTTAAATGTCTATCTGTTCCTGTCCAAATCTGAGATGATTAAATTGCGTATACGCAGAAGTAAGTTCACACTGACACATGGAGTTCAGGTTAAAAGCACTTCAGAAAATTTAATGGCATCTGGGCAAAAAACAGGCTTGCAGGCCCTTATAAGACCAAAATGACATCATCATTGAATATCAGATAATAACAAATAAACTTCATTAATTGGATTAAATGTTAAGTGGCTATGTCAATGTCCACCCATCAATATTATTAATTGGCTCAGGGATTTGAGTGACTAGTGGGGCACCCTCCCATCATGGGATGTCGTCTTTACTCGATGGGAGGGGGAATCTGGCGGCTAGCCATTTTGGGTTAGTGATGTCAGACTCGTGATCAGGCTCAGGGTTCTTTTTATGAATAGAACATTTCATTAGTACAGTGTTCTCATGGCCTTCAGATTATACTATGTTGCAAATTACAGGAGATTCAGCAATTCCGGGGTTAGTCATGTCTTTATAGAAAATACAGTCTCTATTCATTATACTAAATGCTGTTGGAGGGTCTGTCATAATGTGAGGTTATGTGAGATTAAAATGGAGTTAGTACAATAATTCAATACAGGTGCAATAAAGATTTTTAAATAATTCTACATCAGTCCCCCCTATGAAATGTTAGATTCTAAAAAAGATAAACTTTATTGGTTAGTTTCAGAAGACAGGTTAGCCCAAAGGCACAAAACCCTATGAAGTAACGGTTCTTAAAGTTTTCTTAGTTCTTCAGAGGGACATCATAAAATAGACAAGCTTACATTACCATATGGACCTGTGTTATCTGGAGTATAGGCACAACAAGTCATGGTGACAGGTAAACGTTGTTGGTTGCAATAGATATAATAAATGCAAATCAAAATATTATTATTAGCAGTGACGGTTGGGAAAATGGACTCAAACTTTCCTTTTACTGCAAAATCATCTGGTACCCCCCTTGGCACACCTATGGCATCAATATATATGTGTCAAACTTTCCCTTTAGAGGGGTGCTCCTCTTTGTGTTCTGAAGCATGAATGTGGTGTGTCAAGAGTACCTTGTCATGTATTATGTGTATGGACATAATAACCTTGGCTAGGGCACATTTGCTTATGCATCGTAGTATTAAACCTGTCCCACGCTACATCAGCGTAGGTGGACTCGGATCATTTAGTCAATATTAATATCACCACAAACTCAGGATGGACAAATAATCCTGAGGAAGCTTGGCGTTTGGATCTCTTTAGCTTCACGAGGTCTCCTTTTGGGGTCCTCGGCTTTCCATCGATGGCAGGTGGTCAGGCATTATTATGGCCATCAAACACCTACTTGTTGGTATCTTTTTTTTTTTTTTTTAACAAGTCATTTTTCCTTTAGAGTCAAAAGTGTGTCAAAATCAACAAATGTTACTTCTCATGTTGCAGAGAGAGAGAGAGTCTTGAATCTGGAACAATGAATCCAATGAGTGATCTCTGCAACTTTCACAATGCACTATTGCGTATATGGTCTTGGTTGTCACATTGATGACCGGCTTGGCTTCTGGCCATCCTGACAAAATGTCTATTATAACTAGTGCATATTTGACCCAGCAGCTCTTTGTCACCTGGATTCTTGAAAGGGATAGTGAGAGTTAGCTAGGTGCTTAGGATTCTCCTCCTCTTCTGCCTGAGCTGTCCTTGGCACAAATAACACAGGATCGGCAGTAACTGATGATTAGAGGAGTAATTCTAGGTGCTTTAGAGTATTTAGAGATCAAAGAGTTCATGAGGGTCTTGGATAGGTATAAAGTTCCATGGGCCCACTGCCCAGTACATGTTTTTGGGTAAACAGAACTTGAGAGCGTTGGAGTACAGCCCGTCTTCAAGGGTTGCCCCTTTCTGTTTTTCCAGCTTTGTATTTCTTCAGGTTCAGCAGCTGCTTGTCATTCTTTCAGAAGCTTGAGATCTGTGGGTAGGACCTACATGGTGAGTATAGAAGTTTCTTTAGCGGACACCATTCTGTCCACTTCCCTTGGTGCACTTGTGGCTTGGTTGGCAGCTTTTGGTCAGCTGAGTGGTGCTTCTTATCTTCCAGATTGATCCAAAATAATGTGCTGCACCCAGGGCATATCTTGAGTCAGTGTAGGTATTGGCATGTCTTCCTTCAGGCATTTTGTATGCCACTGAGAAGGCTGTCAATTCAGCGTCTTGAGCAGATGTGGGTGAGGAAAGTGAAGATGCTTGACGTACCTGATCTTCTGTAGCAACAGCAAATCCAGTATGGTACCTTTCCTCTTTATCTGCAAACAGAGTGGAGTCAGGATCTGGTAAAGCTACTGCATGCTCTGTTGAAAGGTGTCTTGTTTCTTCTTTCATCTGTTCAAAGCAACCATGAGGAGCAGTAGAAGAGGTTTCCTCACCTATTTCTGTGTGAGATTGGGGGGCATTTGTCTTTCTATTTACAGTTCTCTTGCTGACCCCCCTCTGTAGAGAGTTGTAAATTGATTGTTCATGTTTTGTTCTAATGAGTCAGGTTCCTTTCATGAGATTTCTGGGGACTTAGTGAAGAAAAAACATGAGGGACAGCCACCTCCCTTACAGGTGTCTTACTTCCATGGGAATCTGGGTCAGGACCGCACTATTTCCTTGAGAGTGCCCAAAACAGTTCTTTCATGATGAAGTGCACCTCCACCAGTCTGAATAATTTTTCGTTAGTGTGGTATTCCCCCCTGGGAAGTGGCGGAAGAGTGGCCAGAGCAACTTTTCTTCAAAATATAATGTTGTCAGGTAGAGGCAGAGTTGTCTATGAGCGGAGGAAATTGGTAAGGAATAAGAAGGGAGGAAGCATACAAAGGAAATAGATATGGTAGTGGGGAGATGGAGGAATGAGTAGTGGATAGAGCGAGAGGGGAAGAAGGTAGAGTAGGAAGGACAGGGGAAGTAGGAAGAGGAGAAGGTGGAGTAGGAGGAGGAGTAGGTGGAGTAGAGGGAGGAGTAGGAGGAGGAGAAGGAGGAATAGAGGAGAAGTAGGAGGAGGGAGGAGAAGGTGGAGTAGAGGGAGGAGTAGGAGGAGAAAGTGGAGTAGAGGGAGGAGTAGAAAGAGGAGGGAGGAGTAAGAGCAGGAAGAAGGAGTAAGAGGAGGAGAAGGTGGAGTAGAGGGAGGAGGAGAAGGAGGAATAGAGGAGAAGTAGGAGGAGAGAGGAGAAGGTGGAGTAGAGGGAGGAGTAGGAGGAGAAAGTGGAGTAGAGAGAGGAGTAGGAAGAGGAGGGAGGAGTAAGAGCAGGAAGAAGGAGTAGGAGGAGGAGAAGGTGGAGTAGAGGGAGGAGTAGAAAGAGGAGTAGAGGAGAAGTAGGAGGAGAGAGGAGAAGGTGGAGTAGAGGGAGGAGTGGGAGGAGAAAGTGGGGGACTGTAGATGAAGGGGAGGGATCGGTGGAAGGAGTAAGCGGGGGTGGGCAGGTAAGGGAGCAGACAGGTGATGTAGCAATGGAGGATACATCAGAAATCAAGACTAGGTAGAAATGCAATGGAGGCTGCAAATAGCCCATGTACAACAACTATTAACTGGCCCTATGCTTTCCCTAGAGAAAAATAATAAAAGGCTAACATGCTCATCTTGTCTGCACAGGCCTCGAACGTTTCACTCCGTGGGTGCCCCGCAGTGGCTAGCCCACCACTTCTCCCACACCAGACTTGTGCCCGTGGAGACAGACGCTATCCCTGACTTTCGTTCTTTATTTTATTAATTTATATCTAACATCTCAAAATGTAATTCTTACTTATATCACAAATATACATTATCACAATTTTATGTCTCGCAAATGGGATAAAATATATTCTACTCTTCACTGATAATGTATTTTTAAAACATACAAAATAGACAAATAACATTGTCTTCTTCAAAATAAATGGAAAAGATAATGGAGATTTTGTTAAGCTTATAAATAGCTATACATTAATTCACATCTCTTGTTCTCCAGTTTCTGGCTGTTAATGACAATGTACAATGTAATAGAGCAGCAGAAAATGCTAGCAGAATGCTTGGTTGCATAGGGAGAGGTATCAGCAGTAGGAAGAGGGAAATGCTCATGCCATTGTACAGAACACTGGTGAGACCTCACTTAGAGTACTGGATACAGTACTGGAGACCATATCTTCAGAAGGATATGGATACCTTAGAGAGAGTTCAAAGAAGGGCTACAAAGCTGGTTCATGGATTGCAGGATAAAATTCACCAGGAAAGGTTAAAGGATCTTAACAGGTATAGCTTGGTGAAAAGACGAGACATGGGAAATATGATAAAAGCATTTTAAATACATAAAGGGAAACAACACAGTAAAAGTGGAGACTATATTTAAAAGAAGGAAAACTACCATAACAAGAGGACATAGTCTCAAAAATAGAGGGACAAAGGTTTAAAAATAATATCAGGAAGTATTACATTACTGAGAGGGTAGTGGATGCATGGAATAGCCTTCCAACTGGAGTGGTAGAGGTTAACGCAGTAGAAGTGTTTAAGCATGCGTGGGATAGGCATAAGGCTAAGCACTTGCTGCTAGTAACAGATCTAGAATTAATACACTATAATGCCCAGGTCTCAATTCCTATGCATATGCAATAATAAAATATCTGGGCTTACAACAAAAATTATGTTAGTCAGTCTTTTAATCTTGGAGGCAAACATTATCCAGTAAAAAACAGATTGGAACACACTCCCACCTTATTCATTTGTTAATAGTTATGCTTATAATGTTAACTGGTTCCTTTTCAATTAGATCAAAACATTTTGAAACCAATCCTTAATTGTATTACCATTTGTTCAAGAAATCTTGGTTTATTAGAACTTTCTTTTAGTAAATGTTCTTTAAGATAACCCTTCTTCCAGCATGTTATCAATCTTTGTACACAAAGTTCAAACACACTTGTTACTTACACGTGAATCGATAGACATATATATTCTATCTACATATTAACCATCACTTGTCACAGACACTTTCCTGATATAGGGAAACTAATAGCAGGATTATTTTAGTAATTGTAACTTTCTTGTTCATAATATGTGGGAACTAAGGAAGACAGCATGTCTTAGGATAGGATGAGCATGGTAGGAGTAGATCTCGTCAGCCTTGGATGGCCAGAATTGACACGATATATGGGCGGATATGACCTCACTAAGGGCAGAGTGAGGGCACTTAAGGACAACCTTCTTTTGTTCTAGGGGCCATTTTCTTTTAGGGCATTTCTACACTAAGTTATAGCCTAATAAAATAAATCAGAGAAGCAACATTCTGTTCGGCAAAATGAAATACTAAACTATGGACAGACTTGACGGATTAAATAAGACAAATGAAAACATTATACATTTAACAGCCCGTGAAGCTTTGAAATAACATAGCAACAAGGGAGGGCAAAAGTGTACCTATGTATATTGAGTAATTGCTCAAAAATACGTAAATGCAGAGAGGACTAAGGTGAGCTATATACAGAGTATTCAACTGTAGGACAACGTCTACCTTAGGTAAAATGCTCAGCAAATAAAGCAAAGAAAAATAAATAAATTTTATTCATAAATGTAAAACCACAACGTGCTAGTGTACAAAAATGTAAACCTAAATTAGTGATAACCTAAAATCCCAACATAGGTGTAATAAGTGAAAAAAATGAATAAAAAAGAAAACAATCTCTTCCAGGACCTATATATTTATATATAGTAGGGAATATCAGGACTATTGAGTTTTCCCCAGGCCGCTGGGTAGGTGTGTGAAAGACCTCAAACCCTTCTTGCGGTAACACATGGAAAAATACGTATATTGTAGGCCCATATGATAAGGTTCCGTCCTGAATTAGGAATATATAGGTAGGGATAGACCGAGGACACAAGCACTTTATCACCGTACCCACGGAAAGATAGTAACGGTCACGATTGTATAAAAACTGTCACAGTGTAGCTGGATTAGTAACTTATTAATGGTCTAGTTGTAAAATACTTAGTGACCTCCTGTTTTAAGCGTATATTGTTACAGTGGCAGTAGTAGGACTGTCCATATGATACCAGCAGCCTAAAGACATAGGTAGTCAAATATCGCATAAATTATCGGCTGTTTGTACCATTAACGGACTCCTCACATGAGCACTTGTTAAGTGCGGTACACAAAGCCGTGGTTTTAAGGAAGAGGAGAAATTCCTCCCCGTGCCTTCAAAGGCGCCTAGCGATACTAACACTTAACAGACAAAATATCTTAAGGTATAATAACTTTGTACGGAAACCAAGCCAAGTTGATAAGCGGTCTAGTGAAAGGAACCGCCACTCCCCGTGCCTTCAAGGGCACCTAACACCCAACCCGCTCGAACAAACAGAGTATAATGAGTATACTTTGGTATAGATTTGCTTAATATGGTTACTAGAGCGGAGTTAGTCAGTCGTCTTATAAGGAGAGGAAATTGCTAGTCCCCGTGCCTTCATGGGCACCTAACAGTAATCCCACTTAATCGTTAAGAGTATCTTAGTTATATCAAAACAGATAGTAAATATCGGAGGTCATTATCGCTAGGTGAAAGGCTGGACTGCCTATGTAACCAAGTTACTCTGCCGTTACACTGGAGAACTGTGCCTTCGAGGGCACCTCAAAGCTAACACCCCTGGAAGAGATGTCTATCCTCAGAGTAGCGAGGAACTAATGAAAAAATTCTAACTACTGGTGCGCTGCATAATAGCTCAAATGGGCACACTCCAAGCCTCCGAATATAGGCGAAATTAAATGTAGTTAGAGAATAGCGTGGTCGCTGGTTGCAGTGCTTGTCACTAAATCATAGGAGAAGCACTGAAGGACACCCTGACGCGCGCGTTTCGCCCGACCTGGCTCGTCAGAGGGGAACCGGCCGGTACACTGCGTCTGGTTTAAATCTAGAGGTAAGGATTCCTATTGGATGAGAAGGACCATCGTCTGATAGGTGAATTCTCATTCCGTCATTGATGACGGAGTGAGTGGGTGGGGCTTATTCGCGGAGGTCACTTAACCCCTTCAGCGCTGGGTCTGATTACAGGAACACGAGATTCTGATGTGTAATATTGAAAATACCAGAACTTGGAGCAGGCAGTGGGATTACTGTTAGGTGCCCATGAAGGCACGGGGACTAGCAATTTCCTCTCCTTATAAGACGACTGACTAACTCCGCTCTAGTAACCATATTAAGCAAATCTATACCAAAGTATACTCATTATACTCTGTTTGTTCGAGCGGGTTGGGTGTTAGGTGCCCTTGAAGGCACGGGGAGTGGCGGTTCCTTTCACTAGACCGCTTATCAACTTGGCTTGGTTTCCGTACAAAGTTATTATACCTTAAGATATTTTGTCTGTTAAGTGTTAGTATCGCTAGGCGCCTTTGAAGGCACGGGGAGGAATTTCTCCTCTTCCTTAAAACCACGGCTTTGTGTACCGCACTTAACAAGTGCTCATGTGAGGAGTCCGTTAATGGTACAAACAGCCGATAATTTATGCGATATTTGACTACCTATGTCTTTAGGCTGCTGGTATCATATGGACAGTCCTACTACTGCCACTGTAACAATATACGCTTAAAACAGGAGGTCACTAAGTATCTTACAACTAGACCATTAATAAGTTACTAATCCAGCTACACTGTGACAGTTTTTATACAATCGTGACCGTTACTATCTTTCTGTGGGTACGGTGATAAAGTGCTTGTGTCCTCGGTCTATCCCTACCTATATATTCCTAATTCAGGACGGAACCTTATCATATGGGCCTACAATATACGTATTTTTCCATGTGTTACCGCAAGAAGGGTTTGAGGTCTTTCACACACCTACCCAGCGGCCTGGTGAAAACTCAATAGTCCTGATATTCCCTACTATATATAAATATATAGGTCCTGGAAGAGATTGTTTTCTTTTTTATTCATTTTTTTCACTTATTACACCTATGTTGGGATTTTAGGTTATCACTAATTTAGGTTTACATTTTTGTACACTAGCACGTTGTGGTTTTACATTTATGAATAAAATTTATTTATTTTTCTTTGCTTTATTTGCTGAGCATTTTACCTAAGGTAGACGTTGTCCTACAGTTGAATACTCTGTATATAGCTCACCTTAGTCCTCTCTGCATTTACGTATTTTTGAGCAATTACTCAATATACATAGGTACACTTTTGCCCTCCCTTGTTGCTATGTTACTTTTGGGGTTACCCCCCGTTCTCTAAAAAGTGTACTTCCCCTGGGGCTCTTTCGTTACTCCCTGTTGTCCTTTGAAATAACATGGTGCAAAAATAAACTCACGGGATGCAACTAACCTCCCCCATCATTCACCAGCCATTAATCACTTAACACGTCCAAATATACATACAACGCCACGGAACCTGCTGGCGTCACACAAATGGCAACAACAACAACAATACACAAACCCTAGAAACCTCCTATACGACACACCACTCCCATGCAAGTAGCAAAATACACAACTAGAACATTTTCTAGCAAAAATTCCACTGCCAAGTCTCATCAGTAGTTTCTGAATAACTCTACGGAAGAAACAAATCTGAATTTGCAAGCATGCAACCCCCCCCCTCCCTCCCCCTCGCGTCTCACAGAAGGCAAGAGAGAGAGAGGAGGGGGGAAGGCGGGGGAAGTGGGAGAGAGACTGCAAGCAGAATCTCTTTAACCATGTCAATGCTGTACAGCAACAAGACAGAAGGATAGCCACGTTACAGTTATTGCAAAAGCAGAGAGACACAAAAACACAACATTTAGTAATACTCTCAGTGAAACTCAATACAAAACCCCCACCCTCTACCAGGGTAATGGCTAACACAAAATACAAAAACAATTATTATGATATACATACATTCTTAACCCTTTGTGATCTAGTTCTTCCTCAACCCAACCTTCCTGCTGAATAGCTCTTGCTACTCTGTACCAGTAAAGCATTATCTGTAAGCTTGCTTTCTTCTCTGTCAGCAATCTACGCCAGCTTTCTGGCTGCAATCTACCACATGAAGGCACAGCAATTTTACACACTTTAGCAATCCTTTCAACACCTTTAACCATCTCCTCACCCTCTCTGTCTTCAACTAAATTACATGCGAGCCAGCCCCTACCGGGCTTACTCAATTCCTTTCCCATATCCCCCCCTATACAGGCGTCCCAGATATAGGGAAAGAAAAATGAAACAGAACGTCTACAATGCTCGACTGCCACTCAAGAAGGGTGGGTCCCCCTCAAGTGCGTCTTCCCAAAACGTAGACCAGTCACTAAATCCGCCTACCCGAGGTGGTAGTCACGGATTGGAGCGGGGTGAGAAGTGTGTGACCAATCACTTCTCTCTCAAGAGAAATAGGAGTGGATAGAGTAAATAATACAGGAAGTATAGGAAAAGTAAAAAAATGAGGTGAAATTTAGAGACAGACACAGGAGTTTGAATGACTCCCAATTAAACAAAAACAACAATACAATTGAAATACAGTGCATGCATCACAGTTCAAATAAAATCTACAGTAATCCCTTTCCTTTACTCGTGTGACCAAAGTCACCTCCCTCAACCTCGTAGTGTCCCCGCTCGGAGAATGACTTCCTGAAGTCTCACTACCAGCGGCCACAGGAAACAGCAACCATCTCCGACCCGAATCCTGTATAGCCTCCCTCGTTACAGCAGTCCACTAAGTGTGGCCACCTCTATCCTCACTCCCGTAGCGCCCCTACGGACCCACCCGTAAGTCTCACTACCACGTGGTGCTGGAGACAAGCAATGCCTGCTTGAATCCGCCCGCCACAAATAAAAATTGGAATTCCACCAGCCTCAGCGCTGGAAGCTGGAGGTTACCACCTCTCTGCAAGCAGAGTTATGTGCACAATGAGGCTAGCTAGGCTATCAAAGTGACACCAGAAGGACCCCCAGGAAACTATGAGTCTACACAATCTCCACAGATCCAACACCCTCTTTTTCCTTACAGCCACAGCTACGAGGCTCCTAAAAGAGGTAAACAGGCAAAGAAGACCCCCAGGAAAACTTCCACAGGTCCACCCCCCTTTTTCCTTACAGCCACAGCCACGTGGCTCCTAAAAGGAGTAAACAGGCAACAGAGGACCCCAGGCAAACACCCCCAGGTCCACCCCCCTTTATCCCAAAAGGGGTAAACAGACAAACAGAGGACCCCCAGGCAAACTACCACAGGTCCACCCCCCCTTCATCCCAAAAGGGGTACACAGATAAACACTCTACCCGGGCACTTAAGCTAAAGACAGACCAATACAAACACACCCAGGCAACAGATAGACTAAATGCAGGTAAACAGGTGGGTAACAACAAGACACCGGGCAAGATATTACCTGTCTTTGATGTCCTCCCGGTAGCAGTCACAGACACTTGGACGGGTTAATCAAAGGGGCTGGAACATACCGGCTAGGCTCTGCAGAAGTCTCTACCGTGTACAGGGAGGTGATCAGTCTCCTTTCCTTCCCCCAGGATTCCCCCGTCCAACAGCATCTTCCTTAGGACGGCTTACCGGCCAGAGGCCATAGCCCGGTGCCCCACGTTCTGGACGGCAAATTGATGTAGATTAATTTAGAAATAAACAAATATGTTTAAATGTCTATCTGTTCCTGTCCAAATCTGAGATGATTAAATTGCGTATACGCAGAAGTAAGTTCACACTGACACATGGAGTTCAGGTTAAAAGCACTTCAGAAAATGTAATGGCATCTGGGCA